>NW_027443168.1:0-56020 GCF_048569485.1 Anomaloglossus baeobatrachus
TGTGTTCATTTCATGTATGCGCGAAATGCCTTAAAAATGGCTTTAAAATGGATTTGGAGCATGGAGACGATTATCTCGGGATTGCAAGATAACCAAACAAAACTTTTAGTGGATTTCTACTTATTTTATTAAATATCATCTCCACCAAACAGGACAAGCTTGCATCTGTTATAGTTTTGGAGAAAAATGTGTTCATTTCATGTATGCGCGAAATGCCTTAAAAATGGCTTTAAAATGGATTTGGAGCATGGAGACGATTATCTCGGGATTGCAAGATAACCAAACAAAACTTTTAGTGGATTTCTACTTATTTTATTAAATATCATCTCCACCAAACAGGACAAGCTTGCATCTGTTATAGTTTTGGAGAAAAATGTGTTCATTTCATGTATGCGCGAAATGCCTTAAAAATGGCTTTAAAATGGATTTGGAGCATGGAGACGATTATCTCGGGATTGCAAGATAACCAAACAAAACTTTTAGTGGATTTCTACTTATTTTATTAAATATCATCTCCACCAAACAGGACAAGCTTGCATCTGTTATAGTTTTGGAGAAAAATGTGTTCATTTCATGTATGCGCGAAATGCCTTAAAAATGGCTTTAAAATGGATTTGGAGCATGGAGACGATTATCTCGGGATTGCAAGATAACCAAACAAAACTTTTAGTGGATTTCTACTTATTTTATTAAATATCATCTCCACCAAACAGGACAAGCTTGCATCTGTTATAGTTTTGGAGAAAAATGTGTTCATTTCATGTATGCGCGAAATGCCTTAAAAATGGCTTTAAAATGGATTTGGAGCATGGAGACGATTATCTCGGGATTGCAAGATAACCAAACAAAACTTTTAGTGGATTTCTACTTATTTTATTAAATATCATCTCCACCAAACAGGACAAGCTTGCATCTGTTATAGTTTTGGAGAAAAATGTGTTCATTTCATGTATGCGCGAAATGCCTTAAAAATGGCTTTAAAATGGATTTGGAGCATGGAGACGATTATCTCGGGATTGCAAGATAACCAAACAAAACTTTTAGTGGTTTTCTACTTATTTTATTAAATATCATCTCCACCAAACAGGACAAGCTTGCATCTGTTATAGTTTTGGAGAAAAATGTGTTCATTTCATGTATGCGCGAAATGCCTTAAAAATGGCTTTAAAATGGATTTGGAGCATGGAGACGATTATCTCGGGATTGCAAGATAACCAAACAAAACTTTTAGTGGATTTCTACTTATTTTATTAAATATCATCTCCACCAAACAGGACAAGCTTGCATCTGTTATAGTTTTGGAGAAAAATGTGTTCATTTCATGTATGCGCGAAATGCCTTAAAAATGGCTTTAAAATGGATTTGGAGCATGGAGACGATTATCTCGGGATTGCAAGATAACCAAACAAAACTTTTAGTGGATTTCTACTTATTTTATTAAATATCATCTCCACCAAACAGGACAAGCTTGCATCTGTTATAGTTTTGGAGAAAAATGTGTTCATTTCATGTATGCGCGAAATGCCTTAAAAATGGCTTTAAAATGGATTTGGAGCATGGAGACGATTATCTCGGGATTGCAAGATAACCAAACAAAACTTTTAGTGGATTTCTACTTATTTTATTAAATATCATCTCCACCAAACAGGACAAGCTTGCATCTGTTATAGTTTTGGAGAAAAATGTGTTCATTTCATGTATGCGCGAAATGCCTTAAAAATGGCTTTAAAATGGATTTGGAGCATGGAGACGATTATCTCGGGATTGCAAGATAACCAAACAAAACTTTTAGTGGATTTCTACTTATTTTATTAAATATCATCTCCACCAAACAGGACAAGCTTGCATGTGTTATAGTTTTGGAGAAAAATGTGTTCATTTCATGTATGCGCAAAATGCCTTTGAAATGGCTTTAAAATGGATTTGGAGCATGGAGACGATTATCTCGGGATTGCAAGATAACCAAACAAAACTTTTAGTGGATTTCTACTTATTTTATTAAATATCATCTCCACCAAACAGGACAAGCTTGCATCTGTTATAGTTTTGGAGAAAAATGTGTTCATTTCATGTATGCGCGAAATGCCTTAAAAATGACTTTAAAATGGATTTGGAGCATGGAGACGATTATCTCGGGATTGCAAGATAACCAAACAAAACTTTTAGTGGATTTCTACTTATTTTATTAAATATCATCTCCACCAAACAGGACAAGCTTGCATGTGTTATAGTTTTGGAGAAAAATGTGTTCATTTCATGTATGCGCAAAATGCCTTTGAAATGGCTTTAAAATGGATTTGGAGCATGGAGACGATTATCTCAGGATGGCAATATAAACAAACGAAACTTTTAGTAGATTTCTACTTATTTTATTAAATATCATCTCCACCAAACAGGACAAGCTTGCATCTGTTATAGTTTTGGAGAAAAATGTGTTCATTTCATGTATGCGCGAAATGCCTTAAAAATGGCTTTAAAATGGATTTGGAGCATGGAGACGATTATCTCGGGATTGCAAGATAACCAAACAAAACTTTTAGTGGATTTCTACTTATTTTATTAAATATCATCTCCACCAAACAGGACAAGCTTGCATCTGTTATAGTTTTGGAGAAAAATGTGTTCATTTCATGTATGCGCGAAATGCCTTAAAAATGGCTTTAAAATGGATTTGGAGCATGGAGACGATTATCTCGGGATTGCAAGATAACCAAACAAAACTTTTAGTGGATTTCTACTTATTTTATTAAATATCATCTCCACCAAACAGGACAAGCTTGCATCTGTTATAGTTTTGGAGAAAAATGTGTTCATTTCATGTATGCGCGAAATGCCTTAAAAATGGCTTTAAAATGGATTTGGAGCATGGAGACGATTATCTCGGGATTGCAAGATAACCAAACAAAACTTTTAGTGGATTTCTACTTATTTTATTAAATATCATCTCCACCAAACAGGACAAGCTTGCATCTGTTATAGTTTTGGAGAAAAATGTGTTCATTTCATGTATGCGCGAAATGCCTTAAAAATGGCTTTAAAATGGATTTGGAGCATGGAGACGATTATCTCGGGATTGCAAGATAACCAAACAAAACTTTTAGTGGATTTCTACTTATTTTATTAAATATCATCTCCACCAAACAGGACAAGCTTGCATGTGTTATAGTTTTGGAGAAAAATGTGTTCATTTCATGTATGCGCAAAATGCCTTTGAAATGGCTTTAAAATGGATTTGGAGCATGGAGACGATTATCTCAGGATGGCAATATAAACAAACGAAACTTTTAGTAGATTTCTACTTATTTTATTAAATATCATCTCCACCAAACAGGACAAGCTTGCATCTGTTATAGTTTTGGAGAAAAATGTGTTCATTTCATGTATGCGCGAAATGCCTTAAAAATGGCTTTAAAATGGATTTGGAGCATGGAGACGATTATCTCGGGATTGCAAGATAACCAAACAAAACTTTTAGTGGATTTCTACTTATTTTATTAAATATCATCTCCACCAAACAGGACAAGCTTGCATCTGTTATAGTTTTGGAGAAAAATGTGTTCATTTCATGTATGCGCGAAATGCCTTAAAAATGGCTTTAAAATGGATTTGGAGCATGGAGACGATTATCTCGGGATTGCAAGATAACCAAACAAAACTTTTAGTGGATTTCTACTTATTTTATTAAATATCATCTCCACCAAACAGGACAAGCTTGCATCTGTTATAGTTTTGGAGAAAAATGTGTTCATTTCATGTATGCGCGAAATGCCTTAAAAATGGCTTTAAAATGGATTTGGAGCATGGAGACGATTATCTCGGGATTGCAAGATAACCAAACAAAACTTTTAGTGGATTTCTACTTATTTTATTAAATATCATCTCCACCAAACAGGACAAGCTTGCATCTGTTATAGTTTTGGAGAAAAATGTGTTCATTTCATGTATGCGCGAAATGCCTTAAAAATGGCTTTAAAATGGATTTGGAGCATGGAGACGATTATCTCGGGATTGCAAGATAACCAAACAAAACTTTTAGTGGATTTCTACTTATTTTATTAAATATCATCTCCACCAAACAGGACAAGCTTGCATCTGTTATAGTTTTGGAGAAAAATGTGTTCATTTCATGTATGCGCGAAATGCCTTAAAAATGGCTTTAAAATGGATTTGGAGCATGGAGACGATTATCTCGGGATTGCAAGATAACCAAACAAAACTTTTAGTGGTTTTCTACTTATTTTATTAAATATCATCTCCACCAAACAGGACAAGCTTGCATCTGTTATAGTTTTGGAGAAAAATGTGTTCATTTCATGTATGCGCGAAATGCCTTAAAAATGGCTTTAAAATGGATTTGGAGCATGGAGACGATTATCTCGGGATTGCAAGATAACCAAACAAAACTTTTAGTGGATTTCTACTTATTTTATTAAATATCATCTCCACCAAACAGGACAAGCTTGCATGTGTTATAGTTTTGGAGAAAAATGTGTTCATTTCATGTATGCGCAAAATGCCTTTGAAATGGCTTTAAAATGGATTTGGAGCATGGAGACGATTATCTCGGGATTGCAAGATAACCAAACAAAACTTTTAGTGGATTTCTACTTATTTTATTAAATATCATCTCCACCAAACAGGACAAGCTTGCATGTGTTATAGTTTTGGAGAAAAATGTGTTCATTTCATGTATGCGCAAAATGCCTTTGAAATGGCTTTAAAATGGATTTGGAGCATGGAGACGATTATCTCGGGATTGCAAGATAACCAAACAAAACTTTTAGTGGATTTCTACTTATTTTATTAAATATCATCTCCACCAAACAGGACAAGCTTGCATCTGTTATAGTTTTGGAGAAAAATGTGTTCATTTCATGTATGCGCGAAATGCCTTAAAAATGACTTTAAAATGGATTTGGAGCATGGAGACGATTATCTCGGGATTGCAAGATAACCAAACAAAACTTTTAGTGGATTTCTACTTATTTTATTAAATATCATCTCCACCAAACAGGACAAGCTTGCATGTGTTATAGTTTTGGAGAAAAATGTGTTCATTTCATGTATGCGCAAAATGCCTTTGAAATGGCTTTAAAATGGATTTGGAGCATGGAGACGATTATCTCAGGATGGCAATATAAACAAACGAAACTTTTAGTAGATTTCTACTTATTTTATTAAATATCATCTCCACCAAACAGGACAAGCTTGCATCTGTTATAGTTTTGGAGAAAAATGTGTTCATTTCATGTATGCGCGAAATGCCTTAAAAATGGCTTTAAAATGGATTTGGAGCATGGAGACGATTATCTCGGGATTGCAAGATAACCAAACAAAACTTTTAGTGGATTTCTACTTATTTTATTAAATATCATCTCCACCAAACAGGACAAGCTTGCATCTGTTATAGTTTTGGAGAAAAATGTGTTCATTTCATGTATGCGCGAAATGCCTTAAAAATGGCTTTAAAATGGATTTGGAGCATGGAGACGATTATCTCGGGATTGCAAGATAACCAAACAAAACTTTTAGTGGATTTCTACTTATTTTATTAAATATCATCTCCACCAAACAGGACAAGCTTGCATCTGTTATAGTTTTGGAGAAAAATGTGTTCATTTCATGTATGCGCGAAATGCCTTAAAAATGGCTTTAAAATGGATTTGGAGCATGGAGACGATTATCTCGGGATTGCAAGATAACCAAACAAAACTTTTAGTGGATTTCTACTTATTTTATTAAATATCATCTCCACCAAACAGGACAAGCTTGCATCTGTTATAGTTTTGGAGAAAAATGTGTTCATTTCATGTATGCGCGAAATGCCTTAAAAATGGCTTTAAAATGGATTTGGAGCATGGAGACGATTATCTCGGGATTGCAAGATAACCAAACAAAACTTTTAGTGGATTTCTACTTATTTTATTAAATATCATCTCCACCAAACAGGACAAGCTTGCATCTGTTATAGTTTTGGAGAAAAATGTGTTCATTTCATGTATGCGCGAAATGCCTTAAAAATGGCTTTAAAATGGATTTGGAGCATGGAGACGATTATCTCGGGATTGCAAGATAACCAAACAAAACTTTTAGTGGATTTCTACTTATTTTATTAAATATCATCTCCACCAAACAGGACAAGCTTGCATCTGTTATAGTTTTGGAGAAAAATGTGTTCATTTCATGTATGCGCGAAATGCCTTAAAAATGGCTTTAAAATGGATTTGGAGCATGGAGACGATTATCTCGGGATTGCAAGATAACCAAACAAAACTTTTAGTGGTTTTCTACTTATTTTATTAAATATCATCTCCACCAAACAGGACAAGCTTGCATCTGTTATAGTTTTGGAGAAAAATGTGTTCATTTCATGTATGCGCGAAATGCCTTAAAAATGGCTTTAAAATGGATTTGGAGCATGGAGACGATTATCTCGGGATTGCAAGATAACCAAACAAAACTTTTAGTGGATTTCTACTTATTTTATTAAATATCATCTCCACCAAACAGGACAAGCTTGCATCTGTTATAGTTTTGGAGAAAAATGTGTTCATTTCATGTATGCGCGAAATGCCTTAAAAATGACTTTAAAATGGATTTGGAGCATGGAGACGATTATCTCGGGATTGCAAGATAACCAAACAAAACTTTTAGTGGATTTCTACTTATTTTATTAAATATCATCTCCACCAAACAGGACAAGCTTGCATGTGTTATAGTTTTGGAGAAAAATGTGTTCATTTCATGTATGCGCAAAATGCCTTTGAAATGGCTTTAAAATGGATTTGGAGCATGGAGACGATTATCTCAGGATGGCAATATAAACAAACGAAACTTTTAGTAGATTTCTACTTATTTTATTAAATATCATCTCCACCAAACAGGACAAGCTTGCATCTGTTATAGTTTTGGAGAAAAATGTGTTCATTTCATGTATGCGCGAAATGCCTTAAAAATGGCTTTAAAATGGATTTGGAGCATGGAGACGATTATCTCGGGATTGCAAGATAACCAAACAAATCTTTTAGTGGATTTCTACTTATTTTATTAAATATCATCTCCACCAAACAGGACAAGCTTGCATCTGTTATAGTTTTGGAGAAAAATGTGTTCATTTCATGTATGCGCGAAATGCCTTAAAAATGGCTTTAAAATGGATTTGGAGCATGGAGACGATTATCTCGGGATTGCAAGATAACCAAACAAAACTTTTAGTGGATTTCTACTTATTTTATTAAATATCATCTCCACCAAACAGGACAAGCTTGCATCTGTTATAGTTTTGGAGAAAAATGTGTTCATTTCATGTATGCGCGAAATGCCTTAAAAATGGCTTTAAAATGGATTTGGAGCATGGAGACGATTATCTCGGGATTGCAAGATAACCAAACAAAACTTTTAGTGGTTTTCTACTTATTTTATTAAATATCATCTCCACCAAACAGGACAAGCTTGCATCTGTTATAGTTTTGGAGAAAAATGTGTTCATTTCATGTATGCGCGAAATGCCTTAAAAATGGCTTTAAAATGGATTTGGAGCATGGAGACGATTATCTCGGGATTGCAAGATAACCAAACAAAACTTTTAGTGGATTTCTACTTATTTTATTAAATATCATCTCCACCAAACAGGACAAGCTTGCATCTGTTATAGTTTTGGAGAAAAATGTGTTCATTTCATGTATGCGCGAAATGCCTTAAAAATGGCTTTAAAATGGATTTGGAGCATGGAGACGATTATCTCGGGATTGCAAGATAACCAAACAAAACTTTTAGTGGATTTCTACTTATTTTATTAAATATCATCTCCACCAAACAGGACAAGCTTGCATCTGTTATAGTTTTGGAGAAAAATGTGTTCATTTCATGTATGCGCGAAATGCCTTAAAAATGGCTTTAAAATGGATTTGGAGCATGGAGACGATTATCTCGGGATTGCAAGATAACCAAACAAAACTTTTAGTGGATTTCTACTTATTTTATTAAATATCATCTCCACCAAACAGGACAAGCTTGCATCTGTTATAGTTTTGGAGAAAAATGTGTTCTTTTCATGTATGCGCGAAATGCCTTAAAAATGGCTTTAAAATGGATTTGGAGCATGGAGACGATTATCTCGGGATTGCAAGATAACCAAACAAAACTTTTAGTGGATTTCTACTTATTTTATTAAATATCATCTCCACCAAACAGGACAAGCTTGCATGTGTTATAGTTTTGGAGAAAAATGTGTTCATTTCATGTATGCGCAAAATGCCTTTGAAATGGCTTTAAAATGGATTTGGAGCATGGAGACGATTATCTCGGGATTGCAAGATAACCAAACAAAACTTTTAGTGGATTTCTACTTATTTTATTAAATATCATCTCCACCAAACAGGACAAGCTTGCATCTGTTATAGTTTTGGAGAAAAATGTGTTCATTTCATGTATGCGCGAAATGCCTTAAAAATGACTTTAAAATGGATTTGGAGCATGGAGACGATTATCTCGGGATTGCAAGATAACCAAACAAAACTTTTAGTGGATTTCTACTTATTTTATTAAATATCATCTCCACCAAACAGGACAAGCTTGCATGTGTTATAGTTTTGGAGAAAAATGTGTTCATTTCATGTATGCGCAAAATGCCTTTGAAATGGCTTTAAAATGGATTTGGAGCATGGAGACGATTATCTCAGGATGGCAATATAAACAAACGAAACTTTTAGTAGATTTCTACTTATTTTATTAAATATCATCTCCACCAAACAGGACAAGCTTGCATCTGTTATAGTTTTGGAGAAAAATGTGTTCATTTCATGTATGCGCGAAATGCCTTAAAAATGGCTTTAAAATGGATTTGGAGCATGGAGACGATTATCTCGGGATTGCAAGATAACCAAACAAAACTTTTAGTGGATTTCTACTTATTTTATTAAATATCATCTCCACCAAACAGGACAAGCTTGCATCTGTTATAGTTTTGGAGAAAAATGTGTTCATTTCATGTATGCGCGAAATGCCTTAAAAATGGCTTTAAAATGGATTTGGAGCATGGAGACGATTATCTCGGGATTGCAAGATAACCAAACAAAACTTTTAGTGGATTTCTACTTATTTTATTAAATATCATCTCCACCAAACAGGACAAGCTTGCATCTGTTATAGTTTTGGAGAAAAATGTGTTCATTTCATGTATGCGCGAAATGCCTTAAAAATGGCTTTAAAATGGATTTGGAGCATGGAGACGATTATCTCGGGATTGCAAGATAACCAAACAAAACTTTTAGTGGTTTTCTACTTATTTTATTAAATATCATCTCCACCAAACAGGACAAGCTTGCATCTGTTATAGTTTTGGAGAAAAATGTGTTCATTTCATGTATGCGCGAAATGCCTTAAAAATGGCTTTAAAATGGATTTGGAGCATGGAGACGATTATCTCGGGATTGCAAGATAACCAAACAAAACTTTTAGTGGATTTCTACTTATTTTATTAAATATCATCTCCACCAAACAGGACAAGCTTGCATCTGTTATAGTTTTGGAGAAAAATGTGTTCTTTTCATGTATGCGCGAAATGCCTTAAAAATGGCTTTAAAATGGATTTGGAGCATGGAGACGATTATCTCGGGATTGCAAGATAACCAAACAAAACTTTTAGTGGATTTCTACTTATTTTATTAAATATCATCTCCACCAAACAGGACAAGCTTGCATGTGTTATAGTTTTGGAGAAAAATGTGTTCATTTCATGTATGCGCAAAATGCCTTTGAAATGGCTTTAAAATGGATTTGGAGCATGGAGACGATTATCTCGGGATTGCAAGATAACCAAACAAAACTTTTAGTGGATTTCTACTTATTTTATTAAATATCATCTCCACCAAACAGGACAAGCTTGCATCTGTTATAGTTTTGGAGAAAAATGTGTTCATTTCATGTATGCGCGAAATGCCTTAAAAATGACTTTAAAATGGATTTGGAGCATGGAGACGATTATCTCGGGATTGCAAGATAACCAAACAAAACTTTTAGTGGATTTCTACTTATTTTATTAAATATCATCTCCACCAAACAGGACAAGCTTGCATGTGTTATAGTTTTGGAGAAAAATGTGTTCATTTCATGTATGCGCAAAATGCCTTTGAAATGGCTTTAAAATGGATTTGGAGCATGGAGACGATTATCTCAGGATGGCAATATAAACAAACGAAACTTTTAGTAGATTTCTACTTATTTTATTAAATATCATCTCCACCAAACAGGACAAGCTTGCATCTGTTATAGTTTTGGAGAAAAATGTGTTCATTTCATGTATGCGCGAAATGCCTTAAAAATGGCTTTAAAATGGATTTGGAGCATGGAGACGATTATCTCGGGATTGCAAGATAACCAAACAAAACTTTTAGTGGATTTCTACTTATTTTATTAAATATCATCTCCACCAAACAGGACAAGCTTGCATCTGTTATAGTTTTGGAGAAAAATGTGTTCATTTCATGTATGCGCGAAATGCCTTAAAAATGGCTTTAAAATGGATTTGGAGCATGGAGACGATTATCTCGGGATTGCAAGATAACCAAACAAAACTTTTAGTGGATTTCTACTTATTTTATTAAATATCATCTCCACCAAACAGGACAAGCTTGCATCTGTTATAGTTTTGGAGAAAAATGTGTTCATTTCATGTATGCGCGAAATGCCTTAAAAATGGCTTTAAAATGGATTTGGAGCATGGAGACGATTATCTCGGGATTGCAAGATAACCAAACAAAACTTTTAGTGGTTTTCTACTTATTTTATTAAATATCATCTCCACCAAACAGGACAAGCTTGCATCTGTTATAGTTTTGGAGAAAAATGTGTTCATTTCATGTATGCGCGAAATGCCTTAAAAATGGCTTTAAAATGGATTTGGAGCATGGAGACGATTATCTCGGGATTGCAAGATAACCAAACAAAACTTTTAGTGGATTTCTACTTATTTTATTAAATATCATCTCCACCAAACAGGACAAGCTTGCATCTGTTATAGTTTTGGAGAAAAATGTGTTCATTTCATGTATGCGCGAAATGCCTTAAAAATGGCTTTAAAATGGATTTGGAGCATGGAGACGATTATCTCGGGATTGCAAGATAACCAAACAAAACTTTTAGTGGATTTCTACTTATTTTATTAAATATCATCTCCACCAAACAGGACAAGCTTGCATCTGTTATAGTTTTGGAGAAAAATGTGTTCATTTCATGTATGCGCGAAATGCCTTAAAAATGGCTTTAAAATGGATTTGGAGCATGGAGACGATTATCTCGGGATTGCAAGATAACCAAACAAAACTTTTAGTGGATTTCTACTTATTTTATTAAATATCATCTCCACCAAACAGGACAAGCTTGCATCTGTTATAGTTTTGGAGAAAAATGTGTTCTTTTCATGTATGCGCGAAATGCCTTAAAAATGGCTTTAAAATGGATTTGGAGCATGGAGACGATTATCTCGGGATTGCAAGATAACCAAACAAAACTTTTAGTGGATTTCTACTTATTTTATTAAATATCATCTCCACCAAACAGGACAAGCTTGCATGTGTTATAGTTTTGGAGAAAAATGTGTTCATTTCATGTATGCGCAAAATGCCTTTGAAATGGCTTTAAAATGGATTTGGAGCATGGAGACGATTATCTCGGGATTGCAAGATAACCAAACAAAACTTTTAGTGGATTTCTACTTATTTTATTAAATATCATCTCCACCAAACAGGACAAGCTTGCATCTGTTATAGTTTTGGAGAAAAATGTGTTCATTTCATGTATGCGCGAAATGCCTTAAAAATGACTTTAAAATGGATTTGGAGCATGGAGACGATTATCTCGGGATTGCAAGATAACCAAACAAAACTTTTAGTGGATTTCTACTTATTTTATTAAATATCATCTCCACCAAACAGGACAAGCTTGCATGTGTTATAGTTTTGGAGAAAAATGTGTTCATTTCATGTATGCGCAAAATGCCTTTGAAATGGCTTTAAAATGGATTTGGAGCATGGAGACGATTATCTCAGGATGGCAATATAAACAAACGAAACTTTTAGTAGATTTCTACTTATTTTATTAAATATCATCTCCACCAAACAGGACAAGCTTGCATCTGTTATAGTTTTGGAGAAAAATGTGTTCATTTCATGTATGCGCGAAATGCCTTAAAAATGGCTTTAAAATGGATTTGGAGCATGGAGACGATTATCTCGGGATTGCAAGATAACCAAACAAAACTTTTAGTGGATTTCTACTTATTTTATTAAATATCATCTCCACCAAACAGGACAAGCTTGCATCTGTTATAGTTTTGGAGAAAAATGTGTTCATTTCATGTATGCGCGAAATGCCTTAAAAATGGCTTTAAAATGGATTTGGAGCATGGAGACGATTATCTCGGGATTGCAAGATAACCAAACAAAACGTTTAGTGGATTTCTACTTATTTTATTAAATATCATCTCCACCAAACAGGACAAGCTTGCATCTGTTATAGTTTTGGAGAAAAATGTGTTCATTTCATGTATGCGCGAAATGCCTTAAAAATGGCTTTAAAATGGATTTGGAGCATGGAGACGATTATCTCGGGATTGCAAGATAACCAAACAAAACTTTTAGTGGTTTTCTACTTATTTTATTAAATATCATCTCCACCAAACAGGACAAGCTTGCATCTGTTATAGTTTTGGAGAAAAATGTGTTCATTTCATGTATGCGCGAAATGCCTTAAAAATGGCTTTAAAATGGATTTGGAGCATGGAGACGATTATCTCGGGATTGCAAGATAACCAAACAAAACTTTTAGTGGATTTCTACTTATTTTATTAAATATCATCTCCACCAAACAGGACAAGCTTGCATGTGTTATAGTTTTGGAGAAAAATGTGTTCATTTCATGTATGCGCAAAATGCCTTTGAAATGGCTTTAAAATGGATTTGGAGCATGGAGACGATTATCTCGGGATTGCAAGATAACCAAACAAAACTTTTAGTGGATTTCTACTTATTTTATTAAATATCATCTCCACCAAACAGGACAAGCTTGCATGTGTTATAGTTTTGGAGAAAAATGTGTTCATTTCATGTATGCGCAAAATGCCTTTGAAATGGCTTTAAAATGGATTTGGAGCATGGAGACGATTATCTCGGGATTGCAAGATAACCAAACAAAACTTTTAGTGGATTTCTACTTATTTTATTAAATATCATCTCCACCAAACAGGACAAGCTTGCATCTGTTATAGTTTTGGAGAAAAATGTGTTCATTTCATGTATGCGCGAAATGCCTTAAAAATGACTTTAAAATGGATTTGGAGCATGGAGACGATTATCTCGGGATTGCAAGATAACCAAACAAAACTTTTAGTGGATTTCTACTTATTTTATTAAATATCATCTCCACCAAACAGGACAAGCTTGCATGTGTTATAGTTTTGGAGAAAAATGTGTTCATTTCATGTATGCGCAAAATGCCTTTGAAATGGCTTTAAAATGGATTTGGAGCATGGAGACGATTATCTCAGGATGGCAATATAAACAAACGAAACTTTTAGTAGATTTCTACTTATTTTATTAAATATCATCTCCACCAAACAGGACAAGCTTGCATCTGTTATAGTTTTGGAGAAAAATGTGTTCATTTCATGTATGCGCGAAATGCCTTAAAAATGGCTTTAAAATGGATTTGGAGCATGGAGACGATTATCTCGGGATTGCAAGATAACCAAACAAAACTTTTAGTGGATTTCTACTTATTTTATTAAATATCATCTCCACCAAACAGGACAAGCTTGCATCTGTTATAGTTTTGGAGAAAAATGTGTTCATTTCATGTATGCGCGAAATGCCTTAAAAATGGCTTTAAAATGGATTTGGAGCATGGAGACGATTATCTCGGGATTGCAAGATAACCAAACAAAACTTTTAGTGGTTTTCTACTTATTTTATTAAATATCATCTCCACCAAACAGGACAAGCTTGCATCTGTTATAGTTTTGGAGAAAAATGTGTTCATTTCATGTATGCGCGAAATGCCTTAAAAATGGCTTTAAAATGGATTTGGAGCATGGAGACGATTATCTCGGGATTGCAAGATAACCAAACAAAACTTTTAGTGGATTTCTACTTATTTTATTAAATATCATCTCCACCAAACAGGACAAGCTTGCATCTGTTATAGTTTTGGAGAAAAATGTGTTCATTTCATGTATGCGCGAAATGCCTTAAAAATGGCTTTAAAATGGATTTGGAGCATGGAGACGATTATCTCGGGATTGCAAGATAACCAAACAAAACTTTTAGTGGATTTCTACTTATTTTATTAAATATCATCTCCACCAAACAGGACAAGCTTGCATCTGTTATAGTTTTGGAGAAAAATGTGTTCATTTCATGTATGCGCGAAATGCCTTAAAAATGGCTTTAAAATGGATTTGGAGCATGGAGACGATTATCTCGGGATTGCAAGATAACCAAACAAAACTTTTAGTGGATTTCTACTTATTTTATTAAATATCATCTCCACCAAACAGGACAAGCTTGCATCTGTTATAGTTTTGGAGAAAAATGTGTTCTTTTCATGTATGCGCGAAATGCCTTAAAAATGGCTTTAAAATGGATTTGGAGCATGGAGACGATTATCTCGGGATTGCAAGATAACCAAACAAAACTTTTAGTGGATTTCTACTTATTTTATTAAATATCATCTCCACCAAACAGGACAAGCTTGCATGTGTTATAGTTTTGGAGAAAAATGTGTTCATTTCATGTATGCGCAAAATGCCTTTGAAATGGCTTTAAAATGGATTTGGAGCATGGAGACGATTATCTCGGGATTGCAAGATAACCAAACAAAACTTTTAGTGGATTTCTACTTATTTTATTAAATATCATCTCCACCAAACAGGACAAGCTTGCATCTGTTATAGTTTTGGAGAAAAATGTGTTCATTTCATGTATGCGCGAAATGCCTTAAAAATGACTTTAAAATGGATTTGGAGCATGGAGACGATTATCTCGGGATTGCAAGATAACCAAACAAAACTTTTAGTGGATTTCTACTTATTTTATTAAATATCATCTCCACCAAACAGGACAAGCTTGCATCTGTTATAGTTTTGGAGAAAAATGTGTTCATTTCATGTATGCGCGAAATGCCTTAAAAATGACTTTAAAATGGATTTGGAGCATGGAGACGATTATCTCGGGATTGCAAGATAACCAAACAAAACTTTTAGTGGATTTCTACTTATTTTATTAAATATCATCTCCACCAAACAGGACAAGCTTGCATGTGTTATAGTTTTGGAGAAAAATGTGTTCATTTCATGTATGCGCAAAATGCCTTTGAAATGGCTTTAAAATGGATTTGGAGCATGGAGACGATTATCTCAGGATGGCAATATAAACAAACGAAACTTTTAGTAGATTTCTACTTATTTTATTAAATATCATCTCCACCAAACAGGACAAGCTTGCATCTGTTATAGTTTTGGAGAAAAATGTGTTCATTTCATGTATGCGCGAAATGCCTTAAAAATGGCTTTAAAATGGATTTGGAGCATGGAGACGATTATCTCGGGATTGCAAGATAACCAAACAAAACTTTTAGTGGATTTCTACTTATTTTATTAAATATCATCTCCACCAAACAGGACAAGCTTGCATCTGTTATAGTTTTGGAGAAAAATGTGTTCATTTCATGTATGCGCGAAATGCCTTAAAAATGGCTTTAAAATGGATTTGGAGCATGGAGACGATTATCTCGGGATTGCAAGATAACCAAACAAAACTTTTAGTGGATTTCTACTTATTTTATTAAATATCATCTCCACCAAACAGGACAAGCTTGCATCTGTTATAGTTTTGGAGAAAAATGTGTTCATTTCATGTATGCGCGAAATGCCTTAAAAATGGCTTTAAAATGGATTTGGAGCATGGAGACGATTATCTCGGGATTGCAAGATAACCAAACAAAACTTTTAGTGGTTTTCTACTTATTTTATTAAATATCATCTCCACCAAACAGGACAAGCTTGCATCTGTTATAGTTTTGGAGAAAAATGTGTTCATTTCATGTATGCGCGAAATGCCTTAAAAATGGCTTTAAAATGGATTTGGAGCATGGAGACGATTATCTCGGGATTGCAAGATAACCAAACAAAACTTTTAGTGGATTTCTACTTATTTTATTAAATATCATCTCCACCAAACAGGACAAGCTTGCATCTGTTATAGTTTTGGAGAAAAATGTGTTCATTTCATGTATGCGCGAAATGCCTTAAAAATGGCTTTAAAATGGATTTGGAGCATGGAGACGATTATCTCGGGATTGCAAGATAACCAAACAAAACTTTTAGTGGATTTCTACTTATTTTATTAAATATCATCTCCACCAAACAGGACAAGCTTGCATCTGTTATAGTTTTGGAGAAAAATGTGTTCATTTCATGTATGCGCGAAATGCCTTAAAAATGGCTTTAAAATGGATTTGGAGCATGGAGACGATTATCTCGGGATTGCAAGATAACCAAACAAAACTTTTAGTGGATTTCTACTTATTTTATTAAATATCATCTCCACCAAACAGGACAAGCTTGCATCTGTTATAGTTTTGGAGAAAAATGTGTTCTTTTCATGTATGCGCGAAATGCCTTAAAAATGACTTTAAAATGGATTTGGAGCATGGAGACGATTATCTCGGGATTGCAAGATAACCAAACAAAACTTTTAGTGGATTTCTACTTATTTTATTAAATATCATCTCCACCAAACAGGACAAGCTTGCATGTGTTATAGTTTTGGAGAAAAATGTGTTCATTTCATGTATGCGCAAAATGCCTTTGAAATGGCTTTAAAATGGATTTGGAGCATGGAGACGATTATCTCGGGATTGCAAGATAACCAAACAAAACTTTTAGTGGATTTCTACTTATTTTATTAAATATCATCTCCACCAAACAGGACAAGCTTGCATCTGTTATAGTTTTGGAGAAAAATGTGTTCATTTCATGTATGTGCGAAATGCCTTAAAAATGACTTTAAAATGGATTTGGAGCATGGAGACGATTATCTCGGGATTGCAAGATAACCAAACAAAACTTTTAGTGGATTTCTACTTATTTTATTAAATATCATCTCCACCAAACAGGACAAGCTTGCATGTGTTATAGTTTTGGAGAAAAATGTGTTCATTTCATGTATGCGCAAAATGCCTTTGAAATGGCTTTAAAATGGATTTGGAGCATGGAGACGATTATCTCAGGATGGCAATATAAACAAACGAAACTTTTAGTAGATTTCTACTTATTTTATTAAATATCATCTCCACCAAACAGGACAAGCTTGCATCTGTTATAGTTTTGGAGAAAAATGTGTTCATTTCATGTATGCGCGAAATGCCTTAAAAATGGCTTTAAAATGGATTTGGAGCATGGAGACGATTATCTCGGGATTGCAAGATAACCAAACAAAACTTTTAGTGGATTTCTACTTATTTTATTAAATATCATCTCCACCAAACAGGACAAGCTTGCATCTGTTATAGTTTTGGAGAAAAATGTGTTCATTTCATGTATGCGCGAAATGCCTTAAAAATGGCTTTAAAATGGATTTGGAGCATGGAGACGATTATCTCGGGATTGCAAGATAACCAAACAAAACTTTTAGTGGATTTCTACTTATTTTATTAAATATCATCTCCACCAAACAGGACAAGCTTGCATCTGTTATAGTTTTGGAGAAAAATGTGTTCATTTCATGTATGCGCGAAATGCCTTAAAAATGGCTTTAAAATGGATTTGGAGCATGGAGACGATTATCTCGGGATTGCAAGATAACCAAACAAAACTTTTAGTGGTTTTCTACTTATTTTATTAAATATCATCTCCACCAAACAGGACAAGCTTGCATCTGTTATAGTTTTGGAGAAAAATGTGTTCATTTCATGTATGCGCGAAATGCCTTAAAAATGGCTTTAAAATGGATTTGGAGCATGGAGACGATTATCTCGGGATTGCAAGATAACCAAACAAAACTTTTAGTGGATTTCTACTTATTTTATTAAATATCATCTCCACCAAACAGGACAAGCTTGCATCTGTTATAGTTTTGGAGAAAAATGTGTTCATTTCATGTATGCGCGAAATGCCTTAAAAATGGCTTTAAAATGGATTTGGAGCATGGAGACGATTATCTCGGGATTGCAAGATAACCAAACAAAACTTTTAGTGGATTTCTACTTATTTTATTAAATATCATCTCCACCAAACAGGACAAGCTTGCATCTGTTATAGTTTTGGAGAAAAATGTGTTCATTTCATGTATGCGCGAAATGCCTTAAAAATGGCTTTAAAATGGATTTGGAGCATGGAGACGATTATCTCGGGATTGCAAGATAACCAAACAAAACTTTTAGTGGATTTCTACTTATTTTATTAAATATCATCTCCACCAAACAGGACAAGCTTGCATCTGTTATAGTTTTGGAGAAAAATGTGTTCATTTCATGTATGCGCGAAATGCCTTAAAAATGGCTTTAAAATGGATTTGGAGCATGGAGACGATTATCTCGGGATTGCAAGATAACCAAACAAAACTTTTAGTGGATTTCTACTTATTTTATTAAATATCATCTCCACCAAACAGGACAAGCTTGCATCTGTTATAGTTTTGGAGAAAAATGTGTTCATTTCATGTATGCGCGAAATGCCTTAAAAATGGCTTTAAAATGGATTTGGAGCATGGAGACGATTATCTCGGGATTGCAAGATAACCAAACAAAACTTTTAGTGGATTTCTACTTATTTTATTAAATATCATCTCCACCAAACAGGACAAGCTTGCATCTGTTATAGTTTTGGAGAAAAATGTGTTCATTTCATGTATGCGCGAAATGCCTTAAAAATGGCTTTAAAATGGATTTGGAGCATGGAGACGATTATCTCGGGATTGCAAGATAACCAAACAAAACTTTTAGTGGATTTCTACTTATTTTATTAAATATCATCTCCACCAAACAGGACAAGCTTGCATCTGTTATAGTTTTGGAGAAAAATGTGTTCATTTCATGTATGCGCGAAATGCCTTAAAAATGGGTTTAAAATGGATTTGGAGCATGGAGACGATTATCTCGGGATTGCAAGATAACCAAACAAAACTTTTAGTGGATTTCTACTTATTTTATTAAATATCATCTCCACCAAACAGGACAAGCTTGCATCTGTTATAGTTTTGGAGAAAAATGTGTTCATTTCATGTATGCGCGAAATGCCTTAAAAATGGCTTTAAAATGGATTTGGAGCATGGAGACGATTATCTCGGGATTGCAAGATAACCAAACAAAACTTTTAGTGGATTTCTACTTATTTTATTAAATATCATCTCCACCAAACAGGACAAGCTTGCATCTGTTATAGTTTTGGAGAAAAATGTGTTCATTTCATGTATGCGCGAAATGCCTTAAAAATGGCTTTAAAATGGATTTGGAGCATGGAGACGATTATCTCGGGATTGCAAGATAACCAAACAAAACTTTTAGTGGATTTCTACTTATTTTATTAAATATCATCTCCACCAAACAGGACAAGCTTGCATCTGTTATAGTTTTGGAGAAAAATGTGTTCATTTCATGTATGCGCGAAATGCCTTAAAAATGGCTTTAAAATGGATTTGGAGCATGGAGACGATTATCTCGGGATTGCAATATAACCAAACAAAACTTTTAGTGGATTTCTACTTATTTTATTAAATATCATCTCCACCAAACAGGACAAGCTTGCATCTGTTATAGTTTTGGAGAAAAATGTGTTCATTTCATGTATGCGCGAAATGCCTTAAAAATGGCTTTAAAATGGATTTGGAGCATGGAGACGATTATCTCGGGATTGCAAGATAACCAAACAAAACTTTTAGTGGATTTCTACTTATTTTATTAAATATCATCTCCACCAAACAGGACAAGCTTGCATCTGTTATAGTTTTGGAGAAAAATGTGTTCATTTCATGTATGCGCGAAATGCCTTAAAAATGGCTTTAAAATGGATTTGGAGCATGGAGACGATTATCTCGGGATTGCAAGATAACCAAACAAAACTTTTAGTGGATTTCTACTTATTTTATTAAATATCATCTCCACCAAACAGGACAAGCTTGCATCTGTTATAGTTTTGGAGAAAAATGTGTTCATTTCATGTATGCGCGAAATGCCTTAAAAATGGCTTTAAAATGGATTTGGAGCATGGAGACGATTATCTCGGGATTGCAAGATAACCAAACAAAACTTTTAGTGGATTTCTACTTATTTTATTAAATATCATCTCCACCAAACAGGACAAGCTTGCATCTGTTATAGTTTTGGAGAAAAATGTGTTCATTTCATGTATGCGCGAAATGCCTTAAAAATGGCTTTAAAATGGATTTGGAGCATGGAGACGATTATCTCGGGATTGCAAGATAACCAAACAAAACTTTTAGTGGATTTCTACTTATTTTATTAAATATCATCTCCACCAAACAGGACAAGCTTGCATCTGTTATAGTTTTGGAGAAAAATGTGTTCATTTCATGTATGCGCGAAATGCCTTAAAAATGGCTTTAAAATGGATTTGGAGCATGGAGACGATTATCTCGGGATTGCAAGATAACCAAACAAAACTTTTAGTGGATTTCTACTTATTTTATTAAATATCATCTCCACCAAACAGGACAAGCTTGCATCTGTTATAGTTTTGGAGAAAAATGTGTTCATTTCATGTATGCGCGAAATGCCTTAAAAATGGCTTTAAAATGGATTTGGAGCATGGAGACGATTATCTCGGGATTGCAATATAACCAAACAAAACTTTTAGTGGATTTCTACTTATTTTATTAAATATCATCTCCACCAAACAGGACAAGCTTGCATCTGTTATAGTTTTGGAGAAAAATGTGTTCATTTCATGTATGCGCGAAATGCCTTAAAAATGGCTTTAAAATGGATTTGGAGCATGGAGACGATTATCTCGGGATTGCAAGATAACCAAACAAAACTTTTAGTGGATTTCTACTTATTTTATTAAATATCATCTCCACCAAACAGGACAAGCTTGCATCTGTTATAGTTTTGGAGAAAAATGTGTTCATTTCATGTATGCGCGAAATGCCTTAAAAATGGCTTTAAAATGGATTTGGAGCATGGAGACGATTATCTCGGGATTGCAAGATAACCAAACAAAACTTTTAGTGGATTTCTACTTATTTTATTAAATATCATCTCCACCAAACAGGACAAGCTTGCATCTGTTATATATTTGGAGAAAAATGTGTTCATTTCATGTATGCGCGAAATGCCTTAAAAATGGCTTTAAAATGGATTTGGAGCATGGAGACGATTATCTCGGGATTGCAAGATAACCAAACAAAACTTTTAGTGGATTTCTACTTATTTTATTAAATATCATCTCCACCAAACAGGACAAGCTTGCATCTGTTATAGTTTTGGAGAAAAATGTGTTCATTTCATGTATGCGCGAAATGCCTTAAAAATGGCTTTAAAATGGATTTGGAGCATGGAGACGATTATCTCGGGATTGCAAGATAACCAAACAAAACTTTTAGTGGATTTCTACTTATTTTATTAAATATCATCTCCACCAAACAGGACAAGCTTGCATCTGTTATAGTTTTGGAGAAAAATGTGTTCATTTCATGTATGCGCGAAATGCCTTAAAAATGGCTTTAAAATGGATTTGGAGCATGGAGACGATTATCTCGGGATTGCAAGATAACCAAACAAAACTTTTAGTGGATTTCTACTTATTTTATTAAATATCATCTCCACCAAACAGGACAAGCTTGCATCTGTTATAGTTTTGGAGAAAAATGTGTTCATTTCATGTATGCGCGAAATGCCTTAAAAATGGCTTTAAAATGGATTTGGAGCATGGAGACGATTATCTCGGGATTGCAAGATAACCAAACAAAACTTTTAGTGGATTTCTACTTATTTTATTAAATATCATTTCCACCAAACAGGACAAGCTTGCATCTGTTATAGTTTTGGAGAAAAATGTGTTCATTTCATGTATGCGCGAAATGCCTTAAAAATGGGTTTAAAATGGATTTGGAGCATGGAGACGATTATCTCGGGATTGCAAGATAACCAAACAAAACTTTTAGTGGATTTCTACTTATTTTATTAAATATCATCTCCACCAAACAGGACAAGCTTGCATCTGTTATAGTTTTGGAGAAAAATGTGTTCATTTCATGTATGCGCGAAATGCCTTAAAAATGGCTTTAAAATGGATTTGGAGCATGGAGACGATTATCTCGGGATTGCAAGATAACCAAACAAAACTTTTAGTGGATTTCTACTTATTTTATTAAATATCATCTCCACCAAACAGGACAAGCTTGCATCTGTTATAGTTTTGGAGAAAAATGTGTTCATTTCATGTATGCGCGAAATGCCTTAAAAATGGCTTTAAAATGGATTTGGAGCATGGAGACGATTATCTCGGGATTGCAAGATAACCAAACAAAACTTTTAGTGGATTTCTACTTATTTTATTAAATATCATCTCCACCAAACAGGACAAGCTTGCATCTGTTATAGTTTTGGAGAAAAATGTGTTCATTTCATGTATGCGCGAAATGCCTTAAAAATGGCTTTAAAATGGATTTGGAGCATGGAGACGATTATCTCGGGATTGCAATATAACCAAACAAAACTTTTAGTGGATTTCTACTTATTTTATTAAATATCATCTCCACCAAACAGGACAAGCTTGCATCTGTTATAGTTTTGGAGAAAAATGTGTTCATTTCATGTATGCGCGAAATGCCTTAAAAATGGCTTTAAAATGGATTTGGAGCATGGAGACGATTATCTCGGGATTGCAAGATAACCAAACAAAACTTTTAGTGGATTTCTACTTATTTTATTAAATATCATCTCCACCAAACAGGACAAGCTTGCATCTGTTATAGTTTTGGAGAAAAATGTGTTCATTTCATGTATGCGCGAAATGCCTTAAAAATGGCTTTAAAATGGATTTGGAGCATGGAGACGATTATCTCGGGATTGCAAGATAACCAAACAAAACTTTTAGTGGATTTCTACTTATTTTATTAAATATCATCTCCACCAAACAGGACAAGCTTGCATCTGTTATAGTTTTGGAGAAAAATGTGTTCATTTCATGTATGCGCGAAATGCCTTAAAAATGGCTTTAAAATGGATTTGGAGCATGGAGACGATTATCTCGGGATTGCAAGATAACCAAACAAAACTTTTAGTGGATTTCTACTTATTTTATTAAATATCATCTCCACCAAACAGGACAAGCTTGCATCTGTTATAGTTTTGGAGAAAAATGTGTTCATTTCATGTATGCGCGAAATGCCTTAAAAATGGCTTTAAAATGGATTTGGAGCATGGAGACGATTATCTCGGGATTGCAAGATAACCAAACAAAACTTTTAGTGGATTTCTACTTATTTTATTAAATATCATCTCCACCAAACAGGACAAGCTTGCATCTGTTATAGTTTTGGAGAAAAATGTGTTCATTTCATGTATGCGCGAAATGCCTTAAAAATGGCTTTAAAATGGATTTGGAGCATGGAGACGATTATCTCGGGATTGCAAGATAACCAAACAAAACTTTTAGTGGATTTCTACTTATTTTATTAAATATCATCTCCACCAAACAGGACAAGCTTGCATCTGTTATAGTTTTGGAGAAAAATGTGTTCATTTCATGTATGCGCGAAATGCCTTAAAAATGGCTTTAAAATGGATTTGGAGCATGGAGACGATTATCTCGGGATTGCAATATAACCAAACAAAACTTTTAGTGGATTTCTACTTATTTTATTAAATATCATCTCCACCAAACAGGACAAGCTTGCATCTGTTATAGTTTTGGAGAAAAATGTGTTCATTTCATGTATGCGCGAAATGCCTTAAAAATGGCTTTAAAATGGATTTGGAGCATGGAGACGATTATCTCGGGATTGCAAGATAACCAAACAAAACTTTTAGTGGATTTCTACTTATTTTATTAAATATCATCTCCACCAAACAGGACAAGCTTGCATCTGTTATAGTTTTGGAGAAAAATGTGTTCATTTCATGTATGCGCGAAATGCCTTAAAAATGGCTTTAAAATGGATTTGGAGCATGAAGACGATTATCTCGGGATTGCAATATAACCAAACAAAACTTTTAGTGGATTTCTACTTATTTTATTAAATATCATCTCCACCAAACAGGACAAGCTTGCATCTGTTATAGTTTTGGAGAAAAATGTGTTCATTTCATGTATGCGCGAAATGCCTTAAAAATGGCTTTAAAATGGATTTGGAGCATGGAGACGATTATCTCGGGATTGCAAGATAATTAAACAAAACTTTTAGTGGATTTCTACTTATTTTATTAAATATCATCTCCACCAAACAGGACAAGCTTGCATCTGTTATAGTTTTGGAGAAAAATGTGTTCATTTCATGTATGCGCGAAATGCCTTAAAAATGGCTTTAAAATGGATTTGGAGCATGGAGACGATTATCTCGGGATTGCAAGATAACCAAACAAAACTTTTAGTGGATTTCTACTTGTTTTATTAAATATCATCTCCACCAAACAGGACAAGCTTGCATCTGTTATAGTTTTGGAGAAAAATGTGTTCATTTCATGTATGCGCAAAATGCCTTAAAAATGGCTTTAAAATGGATTTGGAGCATGGAGACGATTATCTCGGGATTGCAAGATAACCAAACAAAACTTTTAGTGGATTTCTACTTATTTTATTAAATATCATCTCCACCAAACAGGACAAGCTTGCATGTGTTATAGTTTTGGAGAAAAATGTGTTCATTTCATGTATGCGCAAAATGCCTTTGAAATGGCTTTAAAATGGATTTGGAGCATGGAGACGATTATCTCGGGATTGCAAGATAACCAAACAAAACTTTTAGTGGATTTCTACTTATTTTATTAAATATCATCTCCACCAAACAGGACAAGCTTGCATCTGTTATAGTTTTGGAGAAAAATGTGTTCATTTCATGTATGCGCAAAATGCCTTTGAAATGGCTTTAAAATGGATTTGGAGCATGGAGACGATTATCTCAGGATGGCAATATAAACAAACGAAACTTTTAGTAGATTTCTACTTATTTTATTAAATATTATCTCCACCAAACAGGACAAGCTTGCATCTGTTATAGTTTTGGAGAAAAATGTGTTCATTTCATGTATGCGCGAAATGCCTTAAAAATGGCTTTAAAATGGATTTGGAGCATGGAGACGATTATCTCGGGATTGCAAGATAACCAAACAAAACTTTTAGTGGATTTCTACTTATTTTATTAAATATCATCTCCACCAAACAGGACAAGCTTGCATCTGTTATAGTTTTGGAGAAAAATGTGTTCATTTCATGTATGCGCGAAATGCCTTAAAAATGGCTTTAAAATGGATTTGGAGCATGGAGACGATTATCTCGGGATTGCAAGATAACCAAACAAAACTTTTAGTGGATTTCTACTTATTTTATTAAATATCATCTCCACCAAACAGGACAAGCTTGCATGTGTTATAGTTTTGGAGAAAAATGTGTTCATTTTATGTATGCGCAAAATGCCTTTGAAATGGCTTTAAAATGGATTTGGAGCATGGAGACGATTATCTCAGGATGGCAATATAAACAAACGAAACTTTTAGTAGATTTCTACTTATTTTATTAAATATTATCTCCACCAAACAGGACAAGCTTGCATCTGTTATAGTTTTGGAGAAAAATGTGTTCATTTCATGTATGCGCGAAATGCCTTAAAAATGGCTTTAAAATGGATTTGGAGCATGAAGACGATTATCTCGGGATTGCAATATAACCAAACAAAACTTTTAGTGGATTTCTACTTATTTTATTAAATATCATCTCCACCAAACAGGACAAGCTTGCATCTGTTATAGTTTTGGAGAAAAATGTGTTCATTTCATGTATGCGCGAAATGCCTTAAAAATGGCTTTAAAATGGATTTGGAGCATGGAGACGATTATCTCGGGATTGCAAGATAACCAAACAAAACTTTTAGTGGATTTCTACTTATTTTATTAAATATCATCTCCACCAAACAGGACAAGCTTGCATCTGTTATAGTTTTGGAGAAAAATGTGTTCATTTCATGTATGCGCGAAATGCCTTAAAAATGGCTTTAAAATGGATTTGGAGCATGGAGACGATTATCTCGGGATTGCAAGATAACCAAACAAAACTTTTAGTGGATTTCTACTTATTTTATTAAATATCATCTCCACCAAACAGGACAAGCTTGCATCTGTTATAGTTTTGGAGAAAAATGTGTTCATTTCATGTATGCGCGAAATGCCTTAAAAATGGCTTTAAAATGGATTTGGAGCATGGAGACGATTATCTCGGGATTGCAAGATAACCAAACAAAACTTTTAGTGGATTTCTACTTATTTTATTAAATATCATCTCCACCAAACAGGACAAGCTTGCATGTGTTATAGTTTTGGAGAAAAATGTGTTCATTTCATGTATGCTCAAAATGCCTTTGAAATGGCTTTAAAATGGATTTGGAGCATGGAGACGATTATCTCGGGATTGCAAGATAACCAAACAAAACTTTTAGTGGATTTCTACTTATTTTATTAAATATCATCTCCACCAAACAGGACAAGCTTGCATCTGTTATAGTTTTGGAGAAAAATGTGTTCATTTCATGTATGCGCGAAATGCCTTAAAAATGGCTTTAAAATGGATTTGGAGCATGGAGACGATTATCTCGGGATTGCAAGATAACCAAACAAAACTTTTAGTGGTTTTCTACTTATTTTATTAAATATCATCTCCACCAAACAGGACAAGCTTGCATGTGTTATAGTTTTGGAGAAAAATGTGTTCATTTCATGTATGCGCAAAATGCCTTTGAAATGGCTTTAAAATGGATTTGGAGCATGGAGACGATTATCTCAGGATGGCAATATAAACAAACGAAACTTTTAGTAGATTTCTACTTATTTTATTAAATATTATCTCCACCAAACAGGACAAGCTTGCATCTGTTATAGTTTTGGAGAAAAATGTGTTCATTTCATGTATGCGCGAAATGCCTTAAAAATGGCTTTAAAATGGATTTGGAGCATGGAGACGATTATCTCGGGATTGCAAGATAACCAAACAAAACTTTTAGTGGATTTCTACTTATTTTATTAAATATCATCTCCACCAAACAGGACAAGCTTGCATCTGTTATAGTTTTGGAGAAAAATGTGTTCATTTCATGTATGCGCGAAATGCCTTAAAAATGGCTTTAAAATGGATTTGGAGCATGGAGACGATTATCTCGGGATTGCAAGATAACCAAACAAAACTTTTAGTGGATTTCTACTTATTTTATTAAATATCATCTCCACCAAACAGGACAAGCTTGCATCTGTTATAGTTTTGGAGAAAAATGTGTTCATTTCATGTATGCGCGAAATGCCTTAAAAATGGCTTTAAAATGGATTTGGAGCATGGAGACGATTATCTCGGGATTGCAAGATAACCAAACAAAACTTTTAGTGGATTTCTACTTATTTTATTAAATATCATCTCCACCAAACAGGACAAGCTTGCATCTGTTATAGTTTTGGAGAAAAATGTGTTCATTTCATGTATGCGCGAAATGCCTTAAAAATGGCTTTAAAATGGATTTGGAGCATGGAGACGATTATCTCGGGATTGCAAGATAACCAAACAAAACTTTTAGTGGATTTCTACTTATTTTATTAAATATCATCTCCACCAAACAGGACAAGCTTGCATGTTTTAGTTTTGGAGAAAAATGTGTTCATTTCATGTATGCGCAAAATGCCTTTGAAATGGCTTTAAAATGGATTTGGAGCATGGAGACGATTATCTCAGGATGGCAATATAAACAAACGAAACTTTTAGTAGATTTCTACTTATTTTATTAAATATTATCTCCACCAAACAGGACAAGCTTGCATCTGTTATAGTTTTGGAGAAAAATGTGTTCATTTCATGTATGCGCGAAATGCCTTAAAAATGGCTTTAAAATGGATTTGGAGCATGGAGACGATTATCTCGGGATTGCAAGATAACCAAACAAAACTTTTAGTGGATTTCTACTTATTTTATTAAATATCATCTCCACCAAACAGGACAAGCTTGCATCTGTTATAGTTTTGGAGAAAAATGTGTTCATTTCATGTATGCGCGAAATGCCTTAAAAATGGCTTTAAAATGGATTTGGAGCATGGAGACGATTATCTCGGGATTGCAAGATAACCAAACAAAACTTTTAGTGGATTTCTACTTATTTTATTAAATATCATCTCCACCAAACAGGACAAGCTTGCATCTGTTATAGTTTTGGAGAAAAATGTGTTCATTTCATGTATGCGCGAAATGCCTTAAAAATGGCTTTAAAATGGATTTGGAGCATGGAGACGATTATCTCGGGATTGCAAGATAACCAAACAAAACTTTTAGTGGATTTCTACTTATTTTATTAAATATCATCTCCACCAAACAGGACAAGCTTGCATCTGTTATAGTTTTGGAGAAAAATGTGTTCATTTCATGTATGCGCGAAATGCCTTAAAAATGGCTTTAAAATGGATTTGGAGCATGGAGACGATTATCTCGGGATTGCAAGATAACCAAACAAAACTTTTAGTGGATTTCTACTTATTTTATTAAATATCATCTCCACCAAACAGGACAAGCTTGCATGTGTTATAGTTTTGGAGAAAAATGTGTTCATTTCATGTATGCGCAAAATGCCTTTGAAATGGCTTTAAAATGGATTTGGAGCATGGAGACGATTATCTCGGGATTGCAAGATAACCAAACAAAACTTTTAGTGGATTTCTACTTATTTTATTAAATATCATCTCCACCAAACAGGACAAGCTTGCATCTGTTATAGTTTTGGAGAAAAATGTGTTCATTTCATGTATGCGCGAAATGCCTTAAAAATGGCTTTAAAATGGATTTGGAGCATGGAGACGATTATCTCGGGATTGCAAGATAACCAAACAAAACTTTTAGTGGTTTTCTACTTATTTTATTAAATATCATCTCCACCAAACAGGACAAGCTTGCATGTGTTATAGTTTTGGAGAAAAATGTGTTCATTTCATGTATGCGCAAAATGCCTTTGAAATGGCTTTAAAATGGATTTGGAGCATGGAGACGATTATCTCAGGATGGCAATATAAACAAACGAAACTTTTAGTAGATTTCTACTTATTTTATTAAATATGATCTCCACCAAACAGGACAAGCTTGCATCTGTTATAGTTTTGGAGAAAAATGTGTTCATTTCATGTATGCGCGAAATGCCTTAAAAATGGCTTTAAAATGGATTTGGAGCATGGAGACGATTATCTCGGGATTGCAAGATAACCAAACAAAACTTTTAGTGGATTTCTACTTATTTTATTAAATATCATCTCCACCAAACAGGACAAGCTTGCATCTGTTATAGTTTTGGAGAAAAATGTGTTCATTTCATGTATGCGCGAAATGCCTTAAAAATGGCTTTAAAATGGATTTGGAGCATGGAGACGATTATCTCGGGATTGCAAGATAACCAAACAAAACTTTTAGTGGATTTCTACTTATTTTATTAAATATCATCTCCACCAAACAGGACAAGCTTGCATCTGTTATAGTTTTGGAGAAAAATGTGTTCATTTCATGTATGCGCGAAATGCCTTAAAAATGGCTTTAAAATAAATTTGGAGCATGGAGACGATTATCTCGGGATTGCAAGATAACCAAACAAAACTTTTAGTGGATTTCTACTTATTTTATTAAATATCATCTCCACCAAACAGGACAAGCTTGCATCTGTTATAGTTTTGGAGAAAAATGTGTTCATTTCATGTATGCGCGAAATGCCTTAAAAATGGCTTTAAAATGGATTTGGAGCATGGAGACGATTATCTCGGGATTGCAAGATAACCAAACAAAACTTTTAGTGGATTTCTACTTATTTTATTAAATATCATCTCCACCAAACAGGACAAGCTTGCATCTGTTATAGTTTTGGAGAAAAATGTGTTCATTTCATGTATGCGCGAAATGCCTTAAAAATGGCTTTAAAATGGATTTGGAGCATGGAGACGATTATCTCGGGATTGCAAGATAACCAAACAAAACTTTTAGTGGATTTCTACTTATTTTATTAAATATCATCTCCACCAAACAGGACAAGCTTGCATCTGTTATAGTTTTGGAGAAAAATGTGTTCATTTCATGTATGCGCGAAATGCCTTAAAAATGGCTTTAAAATGGATTTGGAGCATGGAGACGATTATCTCGGGATTGCAAGATAACCAAACAAAACTTTTAGTGGATTTCTACTTATTTTATTAAATATCATCTCCACCAAACAGGACAAGCTTGCATGTGTTATAGTTTTGGAGAAAAATGTGTTCATTTCATGTATGCGCAAAATGCCTTTGAAATGGCTTTAAAATGGATTTGGAGCATGGAGACGATTATCTCGGGATTGCAAGATAACCAAACAAAACTTTTAGTGGATTTCTACTTATTTTATTAAATATCATCTCCACCAAACAGGACAAGCTTGCATCTGTTATAGTTTTGGAGAAAAATGTGTTCATTTCATGTATGCGCGAAATGCCTTAAAAATGGCTTTAAAATGGATTTGGAGCATGGAGACGATTATCTCGGGATTGCAAGATAACCAAACAAAACTTTTAGTGGATTTCTACTTATTTTATTAAATATCATCTCCACCAAACAGGACAAGCTTGCATCTGTTATAGTTTTGGAGAAAAATGTGTTCATTTCATGTATGCGCGAAATGCCTTAAAAATGGCTTTAAAATGGATTTGGAGCATGGAGACGATTATCTCGGGATTGCAAGATAACCAAACAAAACTTTTAGTGAATTTCTACTTATTTTATTAAATATCATCTCCACCAAACAGGACAAGCTTGCATCTGTTATAGTTTTAGAGAAAAATGTGTTCATTTCATGTATGCGCGAAATGCCTTAAAAATGGCTTTAAAATGGATTTGGAGCATATAGACGATTATCTCGGGATTGCAAGATAACCAAACAAAACTTTTAGTGGATTTTTCTTATTTTATTAAATATCATCTCCACCAAACAGGACAAGCTTGCATGTGTTATAGTTTTGGAGAAAAATGTGTTCATTTCATGTATGCGCAAAATGCCTTTGAAATGGCTTTAAAATGGATTTGGAGCATGGAGACGATTATCTCAGGATGGCAATATAAACGAAACTTTTAGTAGATTTCTACTTATTTTATTAAATATTATCTCCACCAAACAGGACAAGCTTGCATCTGTTATAGTTTTGGAGAAAAATGTGTTCATTTCATGTATGCGCGAAATGCCTTAAAAATGGCTTTAAAATGGATTTGGAGCATGGAGACGATTATCTCGGGATTGCAATATAACCAAACAAAACTTTTAGTGGATTTCTACTTATTTTATTAAATATCATCTCCACCAAACAGGACAAGCTTGCATCTGTTATAGTTTTGGAGAAAAATGTGTTCATTTCATGTATGCGCGAAATGCCTTAAAAATGGCTTTAAAATGGATTTGGAGCATGGAGACGATTATCTCGGGATTGCAAGATAACCAAACAAAACTTTTAGTGGATTTCTACTTATTTTATTAAATATCATCTCCACCAAACAGGACAAGCTTGCATCTGTTATAGTTTTGGAGAAAAATGTGTTCATTTCATGTATGCGCGAAATGCCTTAAAAATGGCTTTAAAATGGATTTGGAGCATGGAGACGATTATCTCGGGATTGCAAGATAACCAAACAAAACTTTTAGTGGATTTCTACTTATTTTATTAAATATCATCTCCACCAAACAGGACAAGCTTGCATCTGTTATAGTTTTGGAGAAAAATGTGTTCATTTCATGTATGCGCGAAATGCCTTAAAAATGGCTTTAAAATGGATTTGGAGCATGGAGACGATTATCTCGGGATTGCAAGATAACCAAACAAAACTTTTAGTGGATTTCTACTTATTTTATTAAATATCATCTCCACCAAACAGGACAAGCTTGCATCTGTTATAGTTTTGGAGAAAAATGTGTTCATTTCATGTATGCGCAAAATGCATTTGAAATGGCTTTAAAATGGATTTGGAGCATGGAGACGATTATCTCGGGATTGCAAGATAACCAAACAAAACTTTTAGTGGATTTCTACTTATTTTATTAAATATCATCTCCACCAAACAGGACAAGCTTGCATCTGTTATAGTTTTGGAGAAAAATGTGTTCATTTCATGTATGCGCGAAATGCCTTAAAAATGGCTTTAAAATGGATTTGGAGCATGGAGACGATTATCTCGGGATTGCAAGATAACCAAACAAAACTTTTAGTGGTTTTCTACTTATTTTATTAAATATCATCTCCACCAAACAGGACAAGCTTGCATGTGTTATAGTTTTGGAGAAAAATGTGTTCATTTCATGTATGCGCAAAATGCCTTTGAAATGGCTTTAAAATGGATTTGGAGCATGGAGACGATTATCTCGGGATTGCAAGATAACCAAACAAAACTTTTAGTGGATTTCTACTTATTTTATTAAATATCATCTCCACCAAACAGGACAAGCTTGCATCTGTTATAGTTTTGGAGAAAAATGTGTTCATTTCATGTATGCGCGAAATGCCTTAAAAATGGCTTTAAAATGGATTTGGAGCATGGAGACGATTATCTCGGGATTGCAAGATAACCAAACAAAACTTTTAGTGGATTTCTACTTATTTTATTAAATATCATCTCCACCAAACAGGACAAGCTTGCATCTGTTATAGTTTTGGAGAAAAATGTGTTCATTTCATGTATGCGCGAAATGCCTTAAAAATGGCTTTAAAATGGATTTGGAGCATGGAGACGATTATCTCGGGATTGCAAGATAACCAAACAAAACTTTTAGTGGATTTCTACTTATTTTATTAAATATCATCTCCACCAAACAGGACAAGCTTGCATCTGTTATAGTTTTGGAGAAAAATGTGTTCATTTCATGTATGCGCGAAATGCCTTAAAAATGGCTTTAAAATGGATTTGGAGCATGGAGACGATTATCTCGGGATTGCAAGATAACCAAACAAAACTTTTAGTGGATTTCTACTTATTTTATTAAATATCATCTCCACCAAACAGGACAAGCTTGCATGTTTTAGTTTTGGAGAAAAATGTGTTCATTTCATGTATGCGCAAAATGCCTTTGAAATGGCTTTAAAATGGATTTGGAGCATGGAGACGATTATCTCAGGATGGCAATATAAACAAACGAAACTTTTAGTAGATTTCTACTTATTTTATTAAATATTATCTCCACCAAACAGGACAAGCTTGCATCTGTTATAGTTTTGGAGAAAAATGTGTTCATTTCATGTATGCGCGAAATGCCTTAAAAATGGCTTTAAAATGGATTTGGAGCATGGAGACGATTATCTCGGGATTGCAAGATAACCAAACAAAACTTTTAGTGGATTTCTACTTATTTTATTAAATATCATCTCCACCAAACAGGACAAGCTTGCATCTGTTATAGTTTTGGAGAAAAATGTGTTCATTTCATGTATGCGCGAAATGCCTTAAAAATGGCTTTAAAATGGATTTGGAGCATGGAGACGATTATCTCGGGATTGCAAGATAACCAAACAAAACTTTTAGTGGATTTCTACTTATTTTATTAAATATCATCTCCACCAAACAGGACAAGCTTGCATCTGTTATAGTTTTGGAGAAAAATGTGTTCATTTCATGTATGCGCGAAATGCCTTAAAAATGGCTTTAAAATGGATTTGGAGCATGGAGACGATTATCTCGGGATTGCAAGATAACCAAACAAAACTTTTAGTGGATTTCTACTTATTTTATTAAATATCATCTCCACCAAACAGGACAAGCTTGCATCTGTTATAGTTTTGGAGAAAAATGTGTTCATTTCATGTATGCGCGAAATGCCTTAAAAATGGCTTTAAAATGGATTTGGAGCATGGAGACGATTATCTCGGGATTGCAAGATAACCAAACAAAACTTTTAGTGGATTTCTACTTATTTTATTAAATATCATCTCCACCAAACAGGACAAGCTTGCATGTGTTATAGTTTTGGAGAAAAATGTGTTCATTTCATGTATGCGCAAAATGCCTTTGAAATGGCTTTAAAATGGATTTAGAGCATGGAGACGATTATCTCGGGATTGCAAGATAACCAAACAAAACTTTTAGTGGATTTCTACTTATTTTATTAAATATCATCTCCACCAAACAGGACAAGCTTGCATCTGTTATAGTTTTGGAGAAAAATGTGTTCATTTCATGTATGCGCGAAATGCCTTAAAAATGGCTTTAAAATGGATTTGGAGCATGGAGACGATTATCTCGGGATTGCAAGATAACCAAACAAAACTTTTAGTGGTTTTCTACTTATTTTATTAAATATCATCTCCACCAAACAGGACAAGCTTGCATGTGTTATAGTTTTGGAGAAAAATGTGTTCATTTCATGTATGCGCAAAATGCCTTTGAAATGGCTTTAAAATGGATTTGGAGCATGGAGACGATTATCTCAGGATGGCAATATAAACAAACGAAACTTTTAGTAGATTTCTACTTATTTTATTAAATATGATCTCCACCAAACAGGACAAGCTTGCATCTGTTATAGTTTTGGAGAAAAATGTGTTCATTTCATGTATGCGCGAAATGCCTTAAAAATGGCTTTAAAATGGATTTGGAGCATGGAGACGATTATCTCGGGATTGCAAGATAACCAAACAAAACTTTTAGTGGATTTCTACTTATTTTATTAAATATCATCTCCACCAAACAGGACAAGCTTGCATCTGTTATAGTTTTGGAGAAAAATGTGTTCATTTCATGTATGCGCGAAATGCCTTAAAAATGGCTTTAAAATGGATTTGGAGCATGGAGACGATTATCTCGGGATTGCAAGATAACCAAACAAAACTTTTAGTGGATTTCTACTTATTTTATTAAATATCATCTCCACCAAACAGGACAAGCTTGCATCTGTTATAGTTTTGGAGAAAAATGTGTTCATTTCATGTATGCGCGAAATGCCTTAAAAATGGCTTTAAAATAAATTTGGAGCATGGAGACGATTATCTCGGGATTGCAAGATAACCAAACAAAACTTTTAGTGGATTTCTACTTATTTTATTAAATATCATCTCCACCAAACAGGACAAGCTTGCATCTGTTATAGTTTTGGAGAAAAATGTGTTCATTTCATGTATGCGCGAAATGCCTTAAAAATGGCTTTAAAATGGATTTGGAGCATGGAGACGATTATCTCGGGATTGCAAGATAACCAAACAAAACTTTTAGTGGATTTCTACTTATTTTATTAAATATCATCTCCACCAAACAGGACAAGCTTGCATCTGTTATAGTTTTGGAGAAAAATGTGTTCATTTCATGTATGCGCGAAATGCCTTAAAAATGGCTTTAAAATGGATTTGGAGCATGGAGACGATTATCTCGGGATTGCAATATAACCAAACAAAACTTTTAGTGGATTTCTACTTATTTTATTAAATATCATCTCCACCAAACAGGACAAGCTTGCATCTGTTATAGTTTTGGAGAAAAATGTGTTCATTTCATGTATGCGCGAAATGCCTTAAAAATGGCTTTAAAATGGATTTGGAGCATGGAGACGATTATCTCGGGATTGCAAGATAACCAAACAAAACTTTTAGTGGATTTCTACTTATTTTATTAAATATCATCTCCACCAAACAGGACAAGCTTGCATCTGTTATAGTTTTGGAGAAAAATGTGTTCATTTCATGTATGCGCGAAATGCCTTAAAAATGGCTTTAAAATGGATTTGGAGCATGGAGACGATTATCTCGGGATTGCAAGATAACCAAACAAAACTTTTAGTGGATTTCTACTTATTTTTATTAAATATCATCTCCACCAAACAGGACAAGCTTGCATGTGTTATAGTTTTGGAGAAAAATGTGTTCATTTCATGTATGCGCAAAATGCCTTTGAAATGGCTTTAAAATGGATTTGGAGCATGGAGACGATTATCTCAGGATGGCAATATAAAAAAACGAAACTTTTAGTAGATTTCTACTTATTTTATTAAATATGATCTCCATTAAACAGGACAAGCTTGCATCTGTTATAGTTTTGGAGAAAAATGTGTTCATTTCATGTATGCGCGAAATGCCTTAAAAATGGCTTTAAAATGGATTTGGAGCATGGAGACGATTATCTCGGGATTGCAAGATAACCAAACAAAACTTTTAGTGGATTTCTACTTATTTTATTAAATATCATCTCCACCAAACAGGACAAGCTTGCATCTGTTATAGTTTTGGAGAAAAATGTGTTCATTTCATGTATGCGCGAAATGCCTTAAAAATGGCTTTAAAATGGATTTGGAGCATGGAGACGATTATCTCGGGATTGCAAGATAACCGAACAAAACTTTTAGTGGATTTCTACTTATTTTATTAAATATCATCTCCACCAAACAGGACAAGCTTGCATCTGTTATAGTTTTGGAGAAAAATGTGTTCATTTCATGTATGCGCGAAATGCCTTAAAAATGGCTTTAAAATGGATTTGGAGCATGGAGACGATTATCTCGGGATTGCAAGATAACCAAACAAAACTTTTAGTGGATTTCTACTTATTTTATTAAATATCATCTCCACCAAACAGGACAAGCTTGCATCTGTTATAGTTTTGGAGAAAAATGTGTTCATTTCATGTATGCGCGAAATGCCTTAAAAATGGCTTTAAAATGGATTTGGAGCATGGAGACGATTATCTCGGGATTGCAAGATAACCAAACAAAACTTTTAGTGGATTTCTACTTATTTTATTAAATATCATCTCCACCAAACAGGACAAGCTTGCATCTGTTATAGTTTTGGAGAAAAATGTGTTCATTTCATGTATGCGCGAAATGCCTTAAAAATGGCTTTAAAATGGATTTGGAGCATGGAGACGATTATCTCGGGATTGCAAGATAACCAAACAAAACTTTTAGTGGATTTCTACTTATTTTATTAAATATCATCTCCACCAAACAGGACAAGCTTGCATCTGTTATAGTTTTAGAGAAAAATGTGTTCATTTCATGTATGCGCGAAATGCCTTAAAAATGGCTTTAAAATGGATTTGGAGCATGGAGACGATTATCTCGGGATTGCAAGATAACCAAACAAAACTTTTAGTGGATTTCTACTTATTTTATTAAATATCATCTCCATTAAACAGGACAAGCTTGCATGTGTTATAGTTTTGGAGAAAAATGTGTTCATTTCATGTATGCGCAAAATGCCTTTGAAATGGCTTTAAAATGGATTTGGAGCATGGAGACGATTATCTCAGGATGGCAATATAAACAAACGAAACTTTTAGTAGATTTCTACTTATTTTATTAAATATTATCTCCACCAAACAGGACAAGCTTGCATCTGTTATAGTTTTGGAGAAAAATGTGTTCATTTCATGTATGCGCGAAATGCCTTAAAAATGGCTTTAAAATGGATTTGGAGCATGGAGACGATTATCTCGGGATTGCAAGATAACCAAACAAAACTTTTAGTGGATTTCTACTTATTTTATTAAATATCATCTCCACCAAACAGGACAAGTCTGCATCTGTTATAGTTTTGGAGAAAAATGTGTTCATTTCATGTATGCGCGAAATGCCTTAAAAATGGCTTTAAAATGGATTTGGAGCATGGAGACGATTATCTCGGGATTGCAAGATAACCAAACAAAACTTTTAGTGGATTTCTACTTATTTTATTAAATATCATCTCCACCAAACAGGACAAGCTTGCATGTGTTATAGTTTTGGAGAAAAATGTGTTCATTTCATGTATGCGCAAAATGCCTTTGAAATGGCTTTAAAATGGATTTGGAGCATGGAGACGATTATCTCAGGATGGCAATATAAACAAACGAAACTTTTAGTAGATTTCTACTTATTTTATTAAATATTATCTCCACCAAACAGGACAAGCTTGCATCTGTTATAGTTTTGGAGAAAAATGTGTTCATTTCATGTATGCGCGAAATGCCTTAAAAATGGCTTTAAAATGGATTTGGAGCATGGAGACGATTATCTCGGGATTGCAAGATAACCAAACAAAACTTTTAGTGGATTTCTACTTATTTTATTAAATATCATCTCCACCAAACAGGACAAGCTTGCATCTGTTATAGTTTTGGAGAAAAATGTGTTCATTTCATGTATGCGCGAAATGCCTTAAAAATGGCTTTAAAATGGATTTGGAGCATGAAGACGATTATCTCGGGATTGCAATATAACCAAACAAAACTTTTAGTGGATTTCTACTTATTTTATTAAATATCATCTCCACCAAACAGGACAAGCTTGCATCTGTTATAGTTTTGGAGAAAAATGTGTTCATTTCATGTATGCGCGAAATGCCTTAAAAATGGCTTTAAAATGGATTTGGAGCATGGAGACGATTATCTCGGGATTGCAAGATAACCAAACAAAACTTTTAGTGGATTTCTACTTATTTTATTAAATATCATCTCCACCAAACAGGACAAGCTTGCATCTGTTATAGTTTTGGAGAAAAATGTGTTCATTTCATGTATGCGCGAAATGCCTTAAAAATGGCTTTAAAATGGATTTGGAGCATGGAGACGATTATCTCGGGATTGCAAGATAACCAAACAAAACTTTTAGTGGATTTCTACTTATTTTATTAAATATCATCTCCACCAAACAGGACAAGCTTGCATCTGTTATAGTTTTGGAGAAAAATGTGTTCATTTCATGTATGCGCGAAATGCCTTAAAAATGGCTTTAAAATGGATTTGGAGCATGGAGACGATTATCTCGGGATTGCAATATAACCAAACAAAACTTTTAGTGGATTTCTACTTATTTTATTAAATATCATCTCCACCAAACAGGACAAGCTTGCATCTGTTATAGTTTTGGAGAAAAATGTGTTCATTTCATGTATGCGCGAAATGCCTTAAAAATGGCTTTAAAATGGATTTGGAGCATGGAGACGATTATCTCGGGATTGCAAGATAACCAAACAAAACTTTTAGTGGATTTCTACTTATTTTATTAAATATCATCTCCACCAAACAGGACAAGCTTGCATCTGTTATAGTTTTGGAGAAAAATGTGTTCATTTCATGTATGCGCGAAATGCCTTAAAAATGGCTTTAAAATGGATTTGGAGCATGGAGACGATTATCTCGAGATTGCAAGATAACCAAATAAAACTTTTAGTGGATTTCTACTTATTTTATTAAATATCATCTCCACCAAACAGGACAAGCTTGCATCTGTTATAGTTTTGGAGAAAAATGTGTTCATTTCATGTATGCGCGAAATGCCTTAAAAATGGCTTTAAAATGGATTTGGAGCATGGAGACGATTATCTCTGGATTGCAAGATAACCGAACAAAACTTTTAGTGGATTTCTACTTATTTTATTAAATATCATCTCCACCAAACAGGACAAGCTTGCATCTGTTATAGTTTTGGAGAAAAATGTGTTCATTTCATGTATGCGCGAAATGCCTTAAAAATGGCTTTAAAATGGATTTGGAGCATGGAGACGATTATCTCGGGATTGCAAGATAACCAAACAAAACTTTTAGTGGATTTCTACTTATTTTATTAAATATCATCTCCACCAAACAGGACAAGCTTGCATCTGTTATAGTTTTGGAGAAAAATGTGTTCATTTCATGTATGCGCGAAATGCCTTAAAAATGGCTTTAAAATGGATTTGGAGCATGGAGACGATTATCTCGGGATTGCAAGATAACCAAACAAAACTTTTAGTGGATTTCTACTTATTTTATTAAATATCATCTCCACCAAACAGGACAAGCTTGCATCTGTTATAGTTTTGGAGAAAAATGTGTTCATTTCATGTATGCGCGAAATGCCTTAAAAATGGCTTTAAAATGGATTTGGAGCATGGAGACGATTATCTCGGGATTGCAAGATAACCAAACAAAACTTTTAGTGGATTTCTACTTATTTTATTAAATATCATCTCCACCAAACAGGACAAGCTTGCATGTGTTATAGTTTTGGAGAAAAATGTGTTCATTTCATGTATGCGCAAAATGCCTTTGAAATGGCTTTAAAATGGATTTGGAGCATGGAGACGATTATCTCAGGATGGCAATATAAACAAACGAAACTTTTAGTAGATTTCTACTTATTTTATTAAATATTATCTCCACCAAACAGGACAAGCTTGCATCTGTTATAGTTTTGGAGAAAAATGTGTTCATTTCATGTATGCGCGAAATGCCTTAAAAATGGCTTTAAAATGGATTTGGAGCATGGAGACGATTATCTCGGGATTGCAAGATAACCAAACAAAACTTTTAGTGGATTTCTACTTATTTTATTAAATATCATCTCCACCAAACAGGACAAGCTTGCATCTGTTATAGTTTTGGAGAAAAATGTGTTCATTTCATGTATGCGCGAAATGCCTTAAAAATGGCTTTAAAATGGATTTGGAGCATGAAGACGATTATCTCGGGATTGCAATATAACCAAACAAAACTTTTAGTGGATTTCTACTTATTTTATTAAATATCATCTCCACCAAACAGGACAAGCTTGCATCTGTTATAGTTTTGGAGAAAAATGTGTTCATTTCATGTATGCGCGAAATGCCTTAAAAATGGCTTTAAAATGGATTTGGAGCATGGAGACGATTATCTCGGGATTGCAAGATAACCAAACAAAACTTTTAGTGGATTTCTACTTATTTTATTAAATATCATCTCCACCAAACAAGACAAGCTTGCATCTGTTATAGTTTTGGAGAAAAATGTGTTCATTTCATGTATGCGCGAAATGCCTTAAAAATGGCTTTAAAATGGATTTGGAGCATGGAGACGATTATCTCGGGATTGCAAGATAACCAAACAAAACTTTTAGTGGATTTCTACTTATTTTATTAAATATCATCTCCACCAAACAGGACAAGCTTGCATCTGTTATAGTTTTGGAGAAAAATGTGTTCATTTCATGTATGCGCGAAATGCCTTAAAAATGGCTTTAAAATGGATTTGGAGCATGGAGACGATTATCTCGGGATTGCAAGATAACCAAACAAAACTTTTAGTGGATTTCTACTTATTTTATTAAATATCATCTCCACCAAACAGGACAAGCTTGCATGTGTTATAGTTTTGGAGAAAAATGTGTTCATTTCATGTATGCGCAAAATGCCTTTGAAATGGCTTTAAAATGGATTTGGAGCATGGAGACGATTATCTCGGGATTGCAAGATAACCAAACAAAACTTTTAGTGGATTTCTACTTATTTTATTAAATATCATCTCCACCAAACAGGACAAGCTTGCATCTGTTATAGTTTTGGAGAAAAATGTGTTCATTTCATGTATGCGCGAAATGCCTTAAAAATGGCTTTAAAATGGATTTGGAGCATGGAGACGATTATCTCGGGATTGCAAGATAACCAAACAAAACTTTTAGTGGTTTTCTACTTATTTTATTAAATATCATCTCCACCAAACAGGACAAGCTTGCATGTGTTATAGTTTTGGAGAAAAATGTGTTCATTTCATGTATGCGCAAAATGCCTTTGAAATGGCTTTAAAATGGATTTGGAGCATGGAGACGATTATCTCGGGATTGCAAGATAACCAAACAAAACTTTTAGTGGATTTCTACTTGTTTTATTAAATATCATCTCCACCAAACAGGACAAGCTTGCATCTGTTATAGTTTTGGAGAAAAATGTGTTCATTTCATGTATGCGCGAAATGCCTTAAAAATGGCTTTAAAATGGATTTGGAGCATGGAGACGATTATCTCGGGATTGCAAGATAACCAAACAAAACTTTTAGTGGATTTCTACTTATTTTATTAAATATCATCTCCACCAAACAGGACAAGCTTGCATCTGTTATAGTTTTGGAGAAAAATGTGTTCATTTCATGTATGCGCGAAATGCCTTAAAAATGGCTTTAAAATGGATTTGGAGCATGGAGACGATTATCTCGGGATTGCAAGATAACCAAACAAAACTTTTAGTGGATTTCTACTTATTTTATTAAATATCATCTCCACCAAACAGGACAAGCTTGCATGTGTTATAGTTTTGGAGAAAAATGTGTTCATTTCATGTATGCGCAAAATGCCTTTGAAATGGCTTTAAAATGGATTTGGAGCATGGAGACTATTATCTCGGGATTGCAAGATAACCAAACAAAACTTTTAGTGGATTTCTACTTATTTTATTAAATATCATCTCCACCAAACAGGACAAGCTTGCATCTGTTATAGTTTTGGAGAAAAATGTGTTCATTTCATGTATGCGCGAAATGCCTTAAAAATGGCTTTAAAATGGATTTGGAGCATGGAGACGATTATCTCGGGATTGCAAGATAACCAAACAAAACTTTTAGTGGATTTCTACTTATTTTATTAAATATCATCTCCACCAAACAGGACAAGCTTGCATCTGTTATAGTTTTGGAGAAAAATGTGTTCATTTCATGTATGCGCGAAATGCCTTAAAAATGGCTTTAAAATGGATTTGGAGCATGGAGACGATTATCTCGGGATTGCAAGATAACCAAACAAAACTTTTAGTGGATTTCTACTTATTTTATTAAATATCATCTCCACCAAACAGGACAAGCTTGCATCTGTTATAGTTTTGGAGAAAAATGTGTTCATTTCATGTATGCGCGAAATGCCTTAAAAATGGCTTTAAAATGGATTTGGAGCATGGAGACGATTATCTCGGGATTGCAAGATAACCAAACAAAACTTTTAGTGGATTTCTACTTATTTTATTAAATATCATCTCCACCAAACAGGACAAGCTTGCATCTGTTATAGTTTTGGAGAAAAATGTGTTCATTTCATGTATGCGCGAAATGCCTTAAAAATGGCTTTAAAATGGATTTGGAGCATGGAGACGATTATCTCGGGATTGCAAGATAACCAAACAAAACTTTTAGTGGATTTCTACTTATTTTATTAAATATCATCTCCACCAAACAGGACAAGCTTGCATCTGTTATAGTTTTGGAGAAAAATGTGTTCATTTCATGTATGCGCGAAATGCCTTAAAAATGGCTTTAAAATGGATTTGGAGCATGGAGACGATTATCTCGGGATTGCAAGATAACCAAACAAAACTTTTAGTGGATTTCTACTTATTTTATTAAATATCATCTCCACCAAACAGGACAAGCTTCCATGTGTTATAGTTTTGGAGAAAAATGTGTTCATTTCATGTATGCGCAAAATGCCTTTGAAATGGCTTTAAAATGGATTTGGAGCATGGAGACGATTATCTCAGGATGGCAATATAAACAAACGAAACTTTTAGTAGATTTCTACTTATTTTATTAAATATTATCTCCACCAAACAGGACAAGCTTGCATCTGTTATAGTTTTGGAGAAAAATGTGTTCATTTCATGTATGCGCGAAATGCCTTAAAAATGGCTTTAAAATGGATTTGGAGAATGGAGACGATTATCTCCGGATTGCAAGATAACCAAACAAAACTTTTAGTGGATTTCTACTTATTTTATTAAATATCATCTCCACCAAACAGGACAAGCTTGCATCTGTTATAGTTTTGGAGAAAAATGTGTTCATTTCATGTATGCGCGAAATGCCTTAAAAATGGCTTTAAAATGGATTTGGAGCATGAAGACGATTATCTCGGGATTGCAATATAACCAAACAAAACTTTTAGTGGATTTCTACTTATTTTATTAAATATCATCTCCACCAAACAGGACAAGCTTGCATCTGTTATAGTTTTGGAGAAAAATGTGTTCATTTCATGTATGCGCGAAATGCCTTAAAAATGGCTTTAAAATGGATTTGGAGCATGGAGACGATTATCTCGGGATTGCAAGATAACCAAACAAAACTTTTAGTGGATTTCTACTTATTTTATTAAATATCATCTCCACCAAACAGGACAAGCTTGCATCTGTTATAGTTTTGGAGAAAAATGTGTTCATTTCATGTATGCGCGAAATGCCTTAAAAATGGCTTTAAAATGGATTTGGAGCATGGAGACGATTATCTCGGGATTGCAAGATAACCAAACAAAACTTTTAGTGGATTTCTACTTATTTTATTAAATATCATCTCCACCAAACAGGACAAGCTTGCATCTGTTATAGTTTTGGAGAAAAATGTGTTCATTTCATGTATGCGCGAAATGCCTTAAAAATGGCTTTAAAATGGATTTGGAGCATGGAGACGATTATCTCGGGATTGCAAGATAACCAAACAAAACTTTTAGTGGATTTCTACTTATTTTATTAAATATCATCTCCACCAAACAGGACAAGCTTGCATGTGTTATAGTTTTGGAGAAAAATGTGTTCATTTCATGTATGCGCAAAATGCCTTTGAAATGGCTTTAAAATGGATTTGGAGCATGGAGACGATTATCTCGGGATTGCAAGATAACCAAACAAAACTTTTAGTGGATTTCTACTTATTTTATTAAATATCATCTCCACCAAACAGGACAAGCTTGCATCTGTTATAGTTTTGGAGAAAAATGTGTTCATTTCATGTATGCGCGAAATGCCTTAAAAATGGCTTTAAAATGGATTTGGAGCATGGAGACGATTATCTCGGGATTGCAAGATAACCAAACAAAACTTTTAGTGGTTTTCTACTTATTTTATTAAATATCATCTCCACCAAACAGGACAAGCTTGCATGTGTTATAGTTTTGGAGAAAAATGTGTTCATTTCATGTATGCGCAAAATGCCTTTGAAATGGCTTTAAAATGGATTTGGAGCATGGAGACGATTATCTCGGGATTGCAAGATAACCAAACAAAACTTTTAGTGGATTTCTACTTGTTTTATTAAATATCATCTCCACCAAACAGGACAAGCTTGCATCTGTTATAGTTTTGGAGAAAAATGTGTTCATTTCATGTATGCGCGAAATGCCTTAAAAATGGCTTTAAAATGGATTTGGAGCATGGAGACGATTATCTCGGGATTGCAAGATAACCAAACAAAACTTTTAGTGGATTTCTACTTATTTTATTAAATATCATCTCCACCAAACAGGACAAGCTTGCATCTGTTATAGTTTTGGAGAAAAATGTGTTCATTTCATGTATGCGCGAAATGCCTTAAAAATGGCTTTAAAATGGATTTGGAGCATGGAGACGATTATCTCGGGATTGCAAGATAACCAAACAAAACTTTTAGTGGATTTCTACTTATTTTATTAAATATCATCTCCACCAAACAGGACAAGCTTGCATGTGTTATAGTTTTGGAGAAAAATGTGTTCATTTCATGTATGCGCAAAATGCCTTTGAAATGGCTTTAAAATGGATTTGGAGCATGGAGACGATTATCTCGGGATTGCAAGATAACCAAACAAAACTTTTAGTGGATTTCTACTTATTTTATTAAATATCATCTCCACCAAACAGGACAAGCTTGCATCTGTTATAGTTTTGGAGAAAAATGTGTTCATTTCATGTATGCGCGAAATGCCTTAAAAATGGCTTTAAAATGGATTTGGAGCATGGAGACGATTATCTCGGGATTGCAAGATAACCAAACAAAACTTTTAGTGGATTTCTACTTATTTTATTAAATATCATCTCCACCAAACAGGACAAGCTTGCATCTGTTATAGTTTTGGAGAAAAATGTGTTCATTTCATGTATGCGCGAAATGCCTTAAAAATGGCTTTAAAATGGATTTGGAGCATGGAGACGATTATCTCGGGATTGCAAGATAACCAAACAAAACTTTTAGTGGATTTCTACTTATTTTATTAAATATCATCTCCACCAAACAGGACAAGCTTGCATCTGTTATAGTTTTGGAGAAAAATGTGTTCATTTCATGTATGCGCGAAATGCCTTAAAAATGGCTTTAAAATGGATTTGGAGCATGGAGACGATTATCTCGGGATTGCAAGATAACCAAACAAAACTTTTAGTGGATTTCTACTTATTTTATTAAATATCATCTCCACCAAACAGGACAAGCTTGCATCTGTTATAGTTTTGGAGAAAAATGTGTTCATTTCATGTATGCGCGAAATGCCTTAAAAATGGCTTTAAAATGGATTTGGAGCATGGAGACGATTATCTCGGGATTGCAAGATAACCAAACAAAACTTTTAGTGGATTTCTACTTATTTTATTAAATATCATCTCCACCAAACAGGACAAGCTTGCATGTGTTATAGTTTTGGAGAAAAATGTGTTCATTTCATGTATGCGCAAAATGCCTTTGAAATGGCTTTAAAATGGATTTGGAGCATGGAGACGATTATCTCGGGATTGCAAGATAACCAAACAAAACTTTTAGTGGATTTCTACTTATTTTATTAAATATCATCTCCACCAAACAGGACAAGCTTGCATCTGTTATAGTTTTGGAGAAAAATGTGTTCATTTCATGTATGCGCGAAATGCCTTAAAAATGGCTTTAAAATGGATTTGGAGCATGGAGACGATTATCTCGGGATTGCAAGATAACCAAACAAAACTTTTAGTGGTTTTCTACTTATTTTATTAAATATCATCTCCACCAAACAGGACAAGCTTGCATGTGTTATAGTTTTGGAGAAAAATGTGTTCATTTCATGTATGCGCAAAATGCCTTTGAAATGGCTTTAAAATGGATTTGGAGCATGGAGACGATTATCTCAGGATGGCAATATAAACAAACGAAACTTTTAGTAGATTTCTACTTATTTTATTAAATATGATCTCCACCAAACAGGACAAGCTTGCATCTGTTATAGTTTTGGAGAAAAATGTGTTCATTTCATGTATGCGCGAAATGCCTTAAAAATGGCTTTAAAATGGATTTGGAGCATGGAGACGATTATCTCGGGATTGCAAGATAACCAAACAAAACTTTTAGTGGATTTCTACTTATTTTATTAAATATCATCTCCACCAAACAGGACAAGCTTGCATCTGTTATAGTTTTGGAGAAAAATGTGTTCATTTCATGTATGCGCGAAATGCCTTAAAAATGGCTTTAAAATGGATTTGGAGCATGGAGACGATTATCTCGGGATTGCAAGATAACCAAACAAAACTTTTAGTGGATTTCTACTTATTTTATTAAATATCATCTCCACCAAACAGGACAAGCTTGCATCTGTTATAGTTTTGGAGAAAAATGTGTTCATTTCATGTATGCGCGAAATGCCTTAAAAATGGCTTTAAAATAAATTTGGAGCATGGAGACGATTATCTCGGGATTGCAAGATAACCAAACAAAACTTTTAGTGGATTTCTACTTATTTTATTAAATATCATCTCCACCAAACAGGACAAGCTTGCATCTGTTATAGTTTTGGAGAAAAATGTGTTCATTTCATGTATGCGCGAAATGCCTTAAAAATGGCTTTAAAATGGATTTGGAGCATGGAGACGATTATCTCGGGATTGCAAGATAACCAAACAAAACTTTTAGTGGATTTCTACTTATTTTATTAAATATCATCTCCACCAAACAGGACAAGCTTGCATCTGTTATAGTTTTGGAGAAAAATGTGTTCATTTCATGTATGCGCGAAATGCCTTAAAAATGGCTTTAAAATGGATTTGGAGCATGGAGACGATTATCTCGGGATTGCAAGATAACCAAACAAAACTTTTAGTGGATTTCTACTTATTTTATTAAATATCATCTCCACCAAACAGGACAAGCTTGCATCTGTTATAGTTTTGGAGAAAAATGTGTTCATTTCATGTATGCGCGAAATGCCTTAAAAATGGCTTTAAAATGGATTTGGAGCATGGAGACGATTATCTCGGGATTGCAAGATAACCAAACAAAACTTTTAGTGGATTTCTACTTATTTTATTAAATATCATCTCCACCAAACAGGACAAGCTTGCATCTGTTATAGTTTTGGAGAAAAATGTGTTCATTTCATGTATGCGCGAAATGCCTTAAAAATGGCTTTAAAATGGATTTGGAGCATGGAGACGATTATCTCGGGATTGCAAGATAACCAAACAAAACTTTTAGTGGATTTCTACTTATTTTATTAAATATCATCTCCACCAAACAGGACAAGCTTGCATGTGTTATAGTTTTGGAGAAAAATGTGTTCATTTCATGTATGCGCAAAATGCCTTTGAAATGGCTTTAAAATGGATTTGGAGCATGGAGACGATTATCTCGGGATTGCAAGATAACCAAACAAAACTTTTAGTGGATTTCTACTTATTTTATTAAATATCATCTCCACCAAACAGGACAAGCTTGCATCTGTTATAGTTTTGGAGAAAAATGTGTTCATTTCATGTATGCGCGAAATGCCTTAAAAATGGCTTTAAAATGGATTTGGAGCATGGAGACGATTATCTCGGGATTGCAAGATAACCAAACAAAACTTTTAGTGGATTTCTACTTATTTTATTAAATATCATCTCCACCAAACAGGACAAGCTTGCATCTGTTATAGTTTTGGAGAAAAATGTGTTCATTTCATGTATGCGCGAAATGCCTTAAAAATGGCTTTAAAATGGATTTGGAGCATGGAGACGATTATCTCGGGATTGCAAGATAACCAAACAAAACTTTTAGTGAATTTCTACTTATTTTATTAAATATCATCTCCACCAAACAGGACAAGCTTGCATCTGTTATAGTTTTAGAGAAAAATGTGTTCATTTCATGTATGCGCGAAATGCCTTAAAAATGGCTTTAAAATGGAATTGGAGCATATAGACGATTATCTCGGGATTGCAAGATAACCAAACAAAACTTTTAGTGGATTTCTACTTATTTTATTAAATATCATCTCCACCAAACAGGACAAGCTTGCATGTGTTATAGTTTTGGAGAAAAATGTGTTCATTTCATGTATGCGCAAAATGCCTTTGAAATGGCTTTAAAATGGATTTGGAGCATGGAGACGATTATCTCAGGATGGCAATATAAACGAAACTTTTAGTAGATTTCTACTTATTTTATTAAATATTATCTCCACCAAACAGGACAAGCTTGCATCTGTTATAGTTTTGGAGAAAAATGTGTTCATTTCATGTATGCGCGAAATGCCTTAAAAATGGCTTTAAAATGGATTTGGAGCATGGAGACGATTATCTCGGGATTGCAAGATAACCAAACAAAACTTTTAGTGGATTTCTACTTATTTTATTAAATATCATCTCCACCAAACAGGACAAGCTTGCATCTGTTATAGTTTTGGAGAAAAATGTGTTCATTTCATGTATGCGCGAAATGCCTTAAAAATGGCTTTAAAATGGATTTGGAGCATGGAGACGATAATATCGGGATTGCAATATAACCAAACGAAACGTTTAGTGGATTTCTACTTATTTTATTAAATATCATCTCCACCAAACAGGACAAGCTTGCATCTGTTATAGTTTTGGAGAAAAATGTGTTCATTTCATGTATGCGCGAAATGCCTTAAAAATGGCTTTAAAATGGATTTGGAGCATGGAGACGATTATCTCGGGATTGCAAGATAACCAAACAAAACTTTTAGTGGATTTCTACTTATTTTATTAAATATCTTCTCCACCAAACAGGACAAGCTTGCATCTGTTATAGTTTTGGAGAAAAATGTGTTCATTTCATGTATGCGCGAAATGCCTTAAAAATGGCTTTAAAATGGATTTGGAGCATGGAGACGATTATCTCGGGATTGCAAGATAACCAAACAAAACTTTTAGTGGATTTCTACTTATTTTATTAAATATCATCTCCACCAAACAGGACAAGCTTGCATCTGTTATAGTTTTGGAGAAAAATGTGTTCATTTCATGTATGCGCGAAATGCCTTAAAAATGGCTTTAAAATGGATTTGGAGCATGGAGACGATTATTTCGGGATTGCAAGATAACCAAACAAAACTTTTAGTGGATTTCTACTTATTTTATTAAATATCATCTCCACCAAACAGGACAAGCTTGCATCTGTTATAGTTTTGGAGAAAAATGTGTTCATTTCATGTATGCGCGAAATGCCTTAAAAATGGCTTTAAAATGGATTTGGAGCATGGAGACGATTATCTCGGGATTGCAAGATAACCAAACAAAACTTTTAGTGGATTTCTACTTATTTTATTAAATATCATCTCCACCAAACAGGACAAGCTTGCATCTGTTATAGTTTTGGAGAAAAATGTGTTCATTTCATGTATGCGCGAAATGCCTTAAAAATGGCTTTAAAATGGATTTGGAGCATGGAGACGATTATCCGGGATTGCAATATAACCAAACAAAACTTTTAGTGGATTTCTACTTATTTTATTAAATATCATCTCCACCAAACAGGACAAGCTTGCATCTGTTATAGTTTTGGAGAAAAATGTGTTCATTTCATGTATGCGCGAAATGCCTTAAAAATGGCTTTAAAATGGATTTGGAGCATGGAGACGATTATCTCGGGATTGCAAATAACCAAACAAAACTTTTAGTGGATTTCTACTTATTTTATTAAATATCATCTCCACCAAACAGGACAAGCTTGCATCTGTTATAGTTTTGGAGAAAAATGTGTTCATTTAATGTATGCGCGAAATGCCTTAAAAATGGCTTTAAAATGGATTTGGAGCATGGAGACGATTATCTCGGATTGCAAGATAACCAAACAAAACTTTTAGTGGATTTCTACTTATTTTATTAAATATCATCTCCACCAAACAGGACAAGCTTGCATCTGTTATAATTTTGGAGAAAAATGTGTTCATTTCATGTATGCGCGAAATGCCTTAAAAATGGCTTTAAAATGGATTTGGAGCATGGAGACGATTATCTCGGGATTGCAAGATAACCAAACAAAACTTTTAGTGGATTTCTACTTATTTTATTAAATATCATCTCCACCAAACAGGACAAGCTTGCATCTGTTATAGTTTTGGAGAAAAATGTGTTCATTTCATGTATGCGCGAAATGCCTTAAAAATGGCTTTAAAATGGATTTGGAGCATGGAGACGATTATCTCGGGATTGCAAGATAACCAAACAAAACTTTTAGTGGATTTCTACTTATTTTATTAAATATCATCTCCACCAAACAGGACAAGCTTGCATCTGTTATAGTTTTGGAGAAAAATGTGTTCATTTCATGTATGCGCGAAATGCCTTAAAAATGGCTTTAAAATGGATTTGGAGCATGGAGACGATTATCTCGGGATTGCAATATAACCAAACAAAACTTTTAGTGGATTTCTACTTATTTTATTAAATATCATCTCCACCAAACAGGACAAGCTTGCATCTGTTATAGTTTTGGAGAAAAATGTGTTCATTTCATGTATGCGCGAAATGCCTTAAAAATGGCTTTAAAATGGATTTGGAGCATGGAGACGATTATCTCGGGATTGCAAGATAACCAAACAAAACTTTTAGTGAATTTCTACTTATTTTATTAAATATCATCTCCACCAAACAGGACAAGCTTGCATCTGTTATAGTTTTGGAGAAAAATGTGTTCATTTCATGTATGCGCGAAATGCCTTAAAAATGGCTTTAAAATGGATTTGGAGCATGGAGACGATTATCTCGGGATTGCAAGATAACCAAACAAAACTTTTAGTGGATTTCTACTTATTTTATTAAATATCATCTCCACCAAACAGGACAAGCTTGCATCTGTTATAGTTTTGGAGAAAAATGTGTTCATTTCATGTATGCGCGAAATGCCTTAAAAATGGCTTTAAAATGGATTTGGAGCATGGAGACGATTATCTCGGGATTGCAAGATAACCAAACAAAACTTTTAGTTAATTTCTACTTATTTTATTAAATATCATCTCCACCAAACAGGACAAGCTTGCATCTGTTATAGTTTTGGAGAAAAATGTGTTCATTTCATGTATGCGCGAAATGCCTTAAAAATGGCTTTAAAATGGGATTTGGAGCATGGAGACGATTATCTCGGGATTGCAATATAACCAAACAAAACTTTTAGTGGATTTCTACTTATTTTATTAAATATCATCTCCACCAAACAGGACAAGCTTGCATCTGTTATAGTTTTGGAGAAAAATGTGTTCATTTCATGTATGCGCGAAATGCCTTAAAAATGGCTTTAAAATGGATTTGGAGCATGGAGACGATTATCTCGGGATTGCAAGATAACCAAACAAAACTTTTAGTGGATTTCTACTTATTTTATTAAATATCATCTCCACCAAACAGGACAAGCTTGCATCTGTTATAGTTTTGGAGAAAAATGTGTTCATTTCATGTATGCGCGAAATGCCTTAAAAATGGCTTTAAAATGGATTTGGAGCATGGAGACGATTATCTCGGGATTGCAAGATAACCAAACAAAACTTTTAGTGGATTTCTACTTATTTTATTAAATATCATCTCCACCAACAGGACAAGCTTGCATCTGTTATAGTTTTGGAGAAAAATGTGTTCATTTCATGTATGCGCGAAATGCCTTAAAAATGGCTTTAAATGGATTTGGAGCATGGAGACGATTATCTCGGGATTGCAAGATAACAAACAAAACTTTTAGTGGATTTCTACTTATTTTATTAAATATCATCTCCACCAAACAGGACAAGCTTGCATCTGTTATAGTTTTGGAGAAAAATGTGTTCATTTCATGTATGCGCGAAATGCCTTAAAAATGGCTTTAAAAATGGATTTGGAGCATGGAGACGATTATCTCGGATTGCAATATAACCAAACAAAACTTTTAGTGGATTTCTACTTATTTTATTAAATATCATCTCCACCAAACAGGACAAGCTTGCATCTGTTATAGTTTTGGAGAAAAATGTGTTCATTTCATGTATGCGCGAAATGCCTTAAAAATGGCTTTAAAATGGATTTGGAGCATGGAGACGATTATCTCGGGATTGCAAGATAACCAAACAAAACTTTTAGTGGATTTCTACTTATTTTATTAAATATCATCTCCACCAAACAGGACAAGCTTGCACATTTTTGGAGAAAAAATGTGTTCATTTCATGTATGCGCGAAATGCCTTAAAAATGGCTTTAAAATGGATTTGGAGCATGGAGACGATTATCTCGGGATTGCAAGATAACCAAACAAAACTTTTAGTGGATTTCTACTTATTTTATTAAATATCATCTCCACCAAACAGGACAAGCTTGCATCTGTTATAGTTTTGGAGAAAAATGTGTTCATTTCATGTATGCGCGAAATGCCTTAAAAATGGCTTTAAAATGGATTTGGAGCATGGAGACGATTATCTCGGGATTGCAAGATAACCAAACAAAACTTTTAGTGGATTTCTACTTATTTTATTAAATATCATCTCCACCAAACAGGACAAGCTTGCATCTGTTATAGTTTTGGAGAAAAATGTGTTCATTTCATGTATGCGCGAAATGCCTTAAAAATGGCTTTAAAATGGATTTGGAGCATGGAGACGATTATCTCGGGATTGCAATATAACCAAACAAAATGTTTAGTGGATTTCTACTTATTTTATTAAATATCATCTCCACCAAACAGGACAAGCTTGCATCTGTTATAGTTTTGGAGAAAAATGTGTTCATTTCATGTATGCGCGAAATGCCTTAAAAATGGCTTTAAAATGGATTTGGAGCATGGGGACGATTATCTCGGGATTGCAAGATAACCAAACAAAACTTTTAGTGGATTTCTACTTATTTTATTAAATATCATCTCCACCAAACAGGACAAGCTTGCATCTGTTATAGTTTTGGAGAAAAATGTGTTCATTTCATGTATGCGCGAAATGCCTTAAAAATGGCTTTAAAATGGATTTGGAGCATGGAGACGATTATCTCGGGATTGCAAGATAACCAAACAAAACTTTTAGTGGATTTCTACTTATTTTATTAAATATCATCTCCACCAAACAGGACAAGCTTGCATCTGTTATAGTTTTGGAGAAAAATGTGTTCATTTCATGTATGCGCGAAATGCCTTAAAAATGGCTTTAAAATGGATTTGGAGCATGGAGACGATTATCTCGGGATTGCAATATAACCAAACAAAACTTTTAGTGGATTTCTACTTATTTTATTAAATATCATCTCCACCAAACAGGACAAGCTTGCATCTGTTATAGTTTTGGAGAAAAATGTGTTCATTTCATGTATGCGCGAAATGCCTTAAAAATGGCTTTAAAATGGATTTGGAGCATGGAGACGATTATCTCGGGATTGCAAGATAACCAAACAAAACTTTTAGTGGATTTCTACTTATTTTATTAAATATCATCTCCACCAAACAGGACAAGCTTGCATCTGTTATAGTTTTGGAGAAAAATGTGTTCATTTCATGTATGCGCGAAATGCCTTAAAAATGGCTTTAAAATGGATTTGGAGCATGGAGACGATTATCTCGGGATTGCAAGATAACCAAACAAAACTTTTAGTGGATTTCTACTTATTTTATTAAATATCATCTCCACCAAACAGGACAAGCTTGCATCTGTTATAGTTTTGGAGAAAAATGTGTTCATTTCATGTATGCGCGAAATGCCTTAAAAATGGCTTTAAAATGGATTTGGAGCATGGAGACGATTATCTCGGGATTGCAAGATAACCAAACAAAACTTTTAGTGGATTTCTACTTATTTTATTAAATATCATCTCCACCAAACAGGACAAGCTTGCATCTGTTATAGTTTTGGAGAAAATGTGTTCATTTCATGTATGCGCGAAATGCCTTAAAAATGGCTTTAAAATGGATTTGGAGCATGGAGACGATTATCTCGGGATTGCAAGATAACCAAACAAAACTTTTAGTGGATTTCTACTTATTTTATTAAATATCATCTCCACCAAACAGGACAAGCTTGCATCTGTTATAGTTTTGGAGAAAAATGTGTTCATTTCATGTATGCGCGAAATGCCTTAAAATGGCTATAAAATGGATTTGGAGCATGGAGACGATTATCTCGGGATTGCAATATAACCAAACAAAACTTTTAGTGGATTTCTACTTATTTTATTAAATATCATCTCACCAAACAGGACAAGCTTGCATCTGTTATAGTTTTGGAGAAAAATGTGTTCATTTCATGTATGCGCGAAATGCCTTAAAAATGGCTTTAAAATGGATTTGGAGCATGGAGACGATTATCTCGGGATTGCAAGATAACCAAACAAAACTTTTAGTGGATTTCTACTTATTTTATTAAATATCATCTCCACCAAACAGGACAAGCTTGCATCTGTTATAGTTTGGAGAAAAATGTGTTCATTTCATGTATGCGCGAAATGCCTTAAAAAATGGCTTTAAAATGGATTTGGAGCATGGAGACGATTATCTCGGGATTGCAAGATAACCAAACAAAACTTTTAGTGGATTTCTACTTATTTTATTAAATATCATCTCCACCAAACAGGACAAGCTTGCATCTGTTATAGTTTTGGAGAAAAATGTGTTCATTTCATGTATGCGCGAAATGCCTTAAAAATGGCTTTAAAATGGATTTGGAGCATGGAGACGATTATCTCGGGATTGCAATATAACCAAACAAAAACTTTTAGTGGATTTCTACTTATTTTATTAAATATCATCTCCACCAAACAGGACAAGCTTGCATCTGTTATAGTTTTGGAGAAAAATGTGTTCATTTCATGTATGCGCGAAATGCCTTAAAAATGGCTTTAAAATGGATTTGGAGCATGGAGACGATTATCTCGGGATTGCAAGATAACCAAACAAAACTTTTAGTGGATTTCTACTTATTTTATTAAATATCATCTCCACCAAACAGGACAAGCTTGCATCTGTTATAGTTTTGGAGAAAAATGTGTTCATTTCATGTATGCGGAAATGCCTTAAAATGGCTTTAAAATGGATTTGGAGCATGGAGACGATTATCTCGGGATTGCAAGATAACCAAACAAAACTTTTAGTGGATTTCCTACTTATTTTATTAAA
>NW_027443169.1:0-56004 GCF_048569485.1 Anomaloglossus baeobatrachus
TTTTTACTCACCAAGCTCGTCCCTGCCATTAGCTCTCCTTAGCCTGAGAGCACCAAGGAAAGTAGCTCACCCCATGTGGCCATCTAGTGGCCGCACACAGAATATATCATAAACCATATCTACAATACACATGTAACGAGGCGAGCAGCTCTGACTGTTTTATGACTGAAAAAGACATGGAGACTGACATTACACAGGATGGTGCTGCCACCTTGTGGACAAGTGCTGAAATTGCTCGAGGGGCGGACGCTGTAAAATCTGATCCCCTCCCCCAGGCACGGGTTGTACAGGAAAAAAGTGCGGGAAAAAAGACACTGAGCTACTGGAGCTGCACCTGAACAGACCTGCCTCGGACTGCCCTCATCGCTGAAGTGTGAGGGATTGCCAGAACTGCTGCAGACGTGATACTGGACTCAAGGGACCTCCGGACCGTCTCCTTCCTCCATTCCAAGAGACTGTAAGCTAGTCCTCTGGTGAGAGGGCTGAAGATTTCTCCATCTCTGCTCCTTGGAGTCGCCGTCGTTTACCTGGAGTCCAGGCCTGCTACGTGGGAGCCCTCCCTCCTTGTGTTTTGGACTGGTAATATAACCCATAGGGCAAGTCGGGGACAGAATTCTTGTTTATCATTGCTGTTTTTTTTGTGTTCTGCGCCGTGTGTCTGAAGTTAAAGATCCGGATAGCAAACTCTGGTTATGTGTGCTGCTAAGCCAACTGCGTGTGACATTGAGATGGTTACCAGTAAAGAAATGTACCCTTGCATAAAATCTGAGCATGGGGATTTTGTTGGCGCAGATTATGGGAACTCAGCCGCGGTCTTACCCGAGGCCACTTCATCTGGCGTAGTCGGCAGGATCTGTGACCAACAAAATCCCCTCCTGGTGGTAGCTTATAGTCAGACAGCTCCTCCGGCGTCTGTTGTAAATCAAGTGAGAAAGTTTAATGGACGGAATTACCCTGTACCTGAATGGGCGGAACAACTTAGGATAGTGGGGGAAATGTATAATGCTGACCCTAAGACCTTAGTGGAAATGGCTATGCTGACGTTAGGGGGGGAGGCATGGACGACCATCAGACTGGAGACGGTTAGGGGCCAACGTACATTAGATGACTTGATACGGGTGCTAGAGAACACCTATGGGCCGACCAGATACCTGGGAAAACTGCGCTACATGTTCTTCCAGCGTACACAGCTCGAGTGGGAGGACATTTCCCAATATGCGAACGCCCTCCAAGTACTGCTGGAACAAGCCTGCAAAAATGGAGAAAATCTAGCTGGTACATCCTCCCGCGACCTTGTGCTGAGGGACCAATTTGTAATAGGACTGAGAGATCCGTATCTCAACCGCTCATTGCAGGACTTACTCAGGATGAATCCAGCCCTTATGTTTGCTGAGGTTAAACAAGAAGCCATAGAACATTCTAGGGGACCTGTTACGGGAACAGAGACTTATACCGCTACTTGCAGATCCATGTACAAAACAAATACTCCGAACAGCGACACGGAGGAACTGAAGCAGATGGTGGCGGTGTCGCGGGCGGGGAGGGCGCTGCGCTCACCCACCGCTCGGGTCCGGCTGCTGCTGCTGCTCTGTGGTGGCTCGAGCGGTGGGCCGGATCCCGGGGACCCGAGCGGCGCTCCTCGCCCGTGAGTGAAAGGGGGTGGTTTGGGTTTAGGGATATTGTCCGTGACGCCACCCACGGTTGTGGTGAGGTTGATGACACCACCGCTGCTCTGGACGGGGATCCCGGGAGCAATGACTGGGAGCAGCTTGGCTGTTAATTTCTCCCCTCCGTGGGTAGGGGGTTTTGTGGTCCCAGGACCCGGTGAGGGTTAGGGATGGCAGGCGGGTTACGGGGCCTGGTGAGGTGCAGGGTCGCGGGGGCAGCGCGGTGCCGCACGGCACAGTAGTACTCAGTCAGCCAATGTCCTTGGTAAAACACACAGCTGGATGGACGGGGCCCACTGACGGCTGCGGTGGTTTCTGCTCCCGGTAGGTTGATGGTGACTGCCTTTCCCTACACCTGTGTTGTGTTACGGTTCCAATGGCTTCCCACCGGTAAACCGCTTCCCAGCTTGGATGGATGCTGAGGGAGCCCCTTTTGCCCACAGGCTCTGGCCCTGGGAACTGTAGCCTTGGCGATGACTGTGTTTCCCTTCGCGGTTTGAGCTGTTGCCTTCAATCGGGACTTGACTGCTGGGAAACCCCGGATGTTCCCTTCGCTAATGGATATGACAAATTTGACGGAGACTCCTAGCCTTGTCGGGGTCCATAAGCCCTGCCGGATGGTGCTGGCTTCTCTTTGCTCGGTCCGGTACCGTCGGGCCACCGCCCGTCCACGGTCCTTATGGTTCGCTCCAATCGGCCTCTCCTGCAGACGGTCACCACCGCCTGCCAACCTTGCTGTACCGTCCGGGCCACACACCCGGACGCCGTCAGTCAGCTGCTCTCTTGCCACTTCACTCCTCACTTCTCAAACTCCAAAACTAAACTGCTCCTTTTTCCCGCCTCCAGGACTGTGAACTCCTCAGTGGGCGGGGCCAACCGCTTGGCCCACCCCCTGGTGTGGACATCAGCCCCTGGAGGGAGGCAACAAGGGTTTTTGTGTTTGGCTTAGGTGTGCCTAACCTGGCTTGTCCAGGGCGCCACATTCCCCCTTAGTAAAATGCAGACCGTCCGCGGGCTTCCCGTCCATCACCGGTTTTATTTTTGGTTAACTGCAAAAGATAAAACAGTAAACATAAGCATTTTCAAATCTTCCCACATCGGGAGGTGCATCTCTTAAACGTTGCAAAATGGTACATTTTTATTAAAACAGTATGGCTTCCGCTCTCTCCCACCCAAACAACCTGGCCCTGATGCTGCCCCTAAGCAAATGGGCAGCACCCCTTGACCACCCCAGTCCAGCACCAAGTTGCCCGATCGGGTTCTGTCCCTTTCAGGGGACCCACGTCCATGGGGACCCCTGAACCCCCCGGAGGATCGCCACCGGTTTCGGTGGTGGCTGGGCCCCAGCCTACTCCACTGTGGGCCCTTCCTCCAATCTGCCTCTCCGGAGGCGGTCACGGTTTCAAGCCAACAAATATTTATTTACATACCACAAGTTCGTGGTTGCCCTGCTAGTTCTCGGGCTTGTCCGTAGCAGTTTCTATGCAATGGTTGTAAACAGTCCCCACGGGGACAACAGTTGCCGGCAATGACCGGTTCAATCACAGCTCAATCAAGTGACATCTTCGGATAATCAATCTTAGCATTCAAAACTTTCTAAACGGTACTCTCAACACACAGCTTTGCTGGTGGTCCCAACGGGGACAACTTTTAGGCGGAGGACCCGCCGACTTCACTTCAGATCCAGCTCGCCGACCGGGGTAGAGGGCTGAACGGGCGCTTGAAGCCCCTGGCCTACTCTCAACCGGACACCCAGGGCGTACCATCCCCTCTCCCAACAATGTCGGGTGTAATTGACGAGGTCACCGGGGAGCAGATTGCGGCTGGGATGGTCTTCCGGTATTTGATCATTCACATCTCTCCGGGCCACGAAAACTTCGACCTCCAGGCCCGGTTCATAAATGAAGCCATACCCCCTTCGGGTATCAAATCGCCGGACCTGTCCCTCGTATCTCGGGCCCCGCACACGGAAGGTGGCTCTTCGGAGGCGCTCCTTTTCTTCAATGGTGCGGGCCACCAGCTCCGCCTTCCTTCTTTCCCTCTCAGCAATCTCCAGGCCCAGCGGTGTCGGCTCCCTGTCCCAATACTGCACCTGTGTTGTGTTACGGTTCCAATGGCTTCCCACCGGTAACCCGCTCCCCAGCTTGGATGGATGCTGAGGGAGCCCCTTTTGCCTGCAGGCTCTGGCCCTGGGAACTGTAGCCTTGGCGGTGACTGTGTTTCCCTTTGCGGTTTGAGCTGTCGCCTTCAATCGGGACTTGACTGCTGGGAAACCCCGGAGGTTCCCTTCGCTAACGGATTTGACAAATTTGACGGCGACTCCTAGCCTTGTCGGGGTCCGTAAGCCCTGCCGGATGGTGCTGGCTTCTCTTTGCTTGCCGGTCCGGTACCGTCAGGCTACCGCCCGTCCACGGTCCTTACAGTTCGCTCCAATCGGCCTCTCCTGCAGACGGTCACCACCGTCTGCCAACCTTGCTGTACCGTCCGAGCCACACACCCGGACGCCGTCAGTCAGCTGCTCTCTTGCCACTTCACTCCTCACTTCTCAAACTCCAAAACTAAACTGCTCCTTTTTCCTGCCTTCAGGACTGTGAACTCCTCGGTGGGCGGGGCCAACCGCCTGGCCCACCCCCTGGTGTGGACATCAGCCCCTGGAGGGAGGCAACAAGGGTTTTTGTGTTTGGCTTAGGTGTGCCTAACCGGGGTGTGGGGTGTGTTGGTGTAGTCCTGTGACGACCTGGCTTGTCTAGGGCGCCACAGCAGACTTACAGAAGCAGGTGCTGCAGCTCACACTAAACCGACAGGCAGATGGGCAAGTGAGACGGCAACCTAGCCGGCCTATGGGAAAGTGCTGGACATGTGGTGATCCCCGTCACAGAGCAAACCGTTTCCCCCAGAACTCCTTCCAACCCGATCCGCAGCCGTTCCATCGAATGGACTCTCAAACACCCCAGCAAGCGGAGTTTCACTCGAAACAGCGGTTGGAGCCCCAGGCCTATTCACTAGAACCGCCAAGCCGTGCCTCTCAACAGCAGCCACCTTTAAACTAGACACCCCGGCTGAGGAGGCTCACCCGACCGGGAAGGCCAAAGAAAAAGGAGCCAACAAAGGAGCAAGCTTGCATCAAACAGCCCTACACTGAAAGTAATGTTAGAGGGAGTTGCTGTCCAAGGACTAATGGATACTGGATCCCAGGTGTCCACCATCTCAGAGCAGTTTTACGAGAAATATCTACAACCACGGGCGGCCTATGACCCGAATACCGTCATCAAAATCAAAGCGGCCAATAATCTACCCATTCCAGTAACGGGAGTAGCTTGGATGAACACCGAAATATGTAGACAGGACCTCCGGAAGAGGGGGATAATCGTGGTCAAAGAAGGCTTCGGTTCGGAAATGCCCATGATTATTGGGATGAACATCCTGAAAGACCTGGACCTGGTATTGTTTACCAAGCGGGGACCCAAGTACTGGCAGGAAGTTACCACACACGGGGCCACCCGCCGAGCATTCCGAAGAGTGGTTCGGGCCTGCAGCCTACAGCAAATGGCAGAGGAACAATGGCCCATAGCCACTATTGTCGAAGGCGGGGAGGGCACTGCGCTCACCCACTGCTCGGGTCCGGCATGGCTACTGCTTCGTTTGCTCGCTGCTCGGTGGCTCGAGCGGCGGGCCGGAACCGGGGCCTCGAGCGGCGCTCCTCGCCCGTGAGTGAAAAGGGGATTGGTTTTGGGGATTTGATTGTCCGTGACACCACCGGTTGTGGTGAGGTTGTGACACCACCGCTGTTCTGGACGGGGATCCCAGGAGCGATGACTGGGAGCAGCTCGGATGTTGGTTCTCCCCTCCGTGGGTAGGGGGGTTGGTTGTCCCGGGCCCGGTGAGGGTTAGGGATGGCAGGCAGGTTACGGGGCCTGGTGAGGTGCAGGGTCGCGGGGGCAGCGCTGTGCCGCACGGCACGGTAGTACTCACTCAGCCAATGACGAAGGCAAAGTCCTTGGTAAAACACACGGCTGGATGGACGGGGCCCACTGACGGCTGCGGTGGTTTCTGCCTTTCCCTGCACCTGTAGAATGTTTTGGTACTGATAGCTTCCCACCGGTAACCCGCTCCCCAGCTTGGATAGATGCTGAGGGAGCCCCTTTTGCCCGCAGGCTTTGGCCCTGGGAACTGTAGCCTTGGCGGTGACTGTGTTTCCCTTCACGGTTTTGAGCTGTTGCCTTCAATCGGGTCTTGACTGCTGGGAAACCCTGGAGGTTCCCTTCGCTAACGGATTTGACCGGTTTTACGGCGACTCCAAGCCTGGTCGGGGTCCGTAAGCCCTGCCGAATGGTGCTGGCTTCTCTTTGCTCTCCGATCCGGTACCATCGGGCCACCGCCCATCCACGGTCCTTACGGTTCGCTCCAATTAGCCTCTCCTGCAGCCAACCTTGCTGTACCGTCCGGGCCACACACCCGGACGCCGTCAGACTGCTCCTCTACCACTTCACTTCCTCCAACTTCAAACTCTCTCTCTAAACTAACCTCCTCTCACTCCTTTTCCCGCCTCCAGGACTGTGAACTCCTCGATCTGGCCCACCCCCTGGTGTGGACATCAGCCCCTGGAGGGAGGCAACAAGGATTTTTGTTTGACTTCGGTGTGCCTAGCCGGGGTGTGGGGTGTGTTGGTGTAGTTTCTGTGACGACCTGGCTTGTCCAGGGCGCCACACTATCACCGTGCCTCGCCACACTAGGATCACCTTACCGGCTGAAAAGGAGACAATTATCTCGCTACCCCTTAGCACCACAAGGCCGCTTGAAGGCATGGAGGTACTGATTGAGCCGCGAACCCCGAGGGAGGGAAAACTGAACCCATTAGTCGCTCGCACTCTGGCTGTCGTGAGGAGGGGAAGAATCCCTGTCCATCTGAGCAATACGGCAAGTGTAGGCGCCGACCTAGAAGCGGGGACACAGCTCGCCCTACCTACAGAGGTGAATCCCAGGGGCCCCCTCCAGTTTGCCCCATCGACAGAGGGAGACTGGACAGTGACTGTCACCGACATGGCCACCGCCACAGATGACACTGAAGCTGGAAAAGAGCTGCTAGAGAAGTGTCAGCTGGATACACCCCAATACTCTAAACAGGAAGTGTCACAGGTGGAAAAACTACTACAGGAACACCAGGCGTCCTTTGCCCGGCATGACACCGACTTTGGATGCAACACCAGTATCGAACACGAGATCCCTACGGGTAACGCTTCTCCTATCTGTGAGAGATACTGGCAGATACCACCCCAGCAATACCAAGAAGTGAAAAGCCTCCTGAATTCCATGCTCCATGCGGAGTGGTACGAGAGAGCCAGAGCCCCTGGGCTGCACCGGTGGTAATAGTTAAAAAGAAAGACGGATCCCTGAGGTTCTGTGTGGAGCCTGAATGCTTGCACCACCCGGGACTCATACCCTTAGCTAAGGATCGAAGAATCCCTGACGGCTCTGAAGAAAGCCAAGTATTTTTCCTCCCTTGATCTGGCCAGCGGCTATTGGCAGGTACCCATGAGCAAAAAGGACAGAGAAAAAACCGCTTTCATCCTACCCATGGGCCTGTACGAGTTTGACAGGATGCCCTTCGGCCTGAACAACGCGCCAAGAACTTTCCAGAGGCAGATGGAGCGCTGCTTGGGAGACTTCACCGTCATCTACCTTGATGACATTGTGGTCTATTCAGCCACGTTCGAAGAACATCTACAGAAGCTGGGCCGCGTGTTCCAGAGGTTAAGGGAACATGGCTTGAAGTTGAAACCCAGCAAGTGCCGTCTTCTACAGCAGGAGATTGATTACATGGGCCACAGGATCTCGGTCGAAGGTGTTCCACCATCGCCGGAGAAAATAGCCGCCGTACGGGACTGGCCCCAACCCACAACTGTCAAGGGGGTCAGGGCTTTCTTGGGACTGGCAGGCTACTACCGCCGGTTCGTCAAGAACTTCGCCCGGCTTGCCGCACCAGTGCACGACCTGCTTCGAGGGAATACCAACAGTCCCAGGGGACGCCGCATCAATTGGAGGCCTACCCAAGAAGAGTCCTTCCAAGCTCTAAAGGGTGCCTTGACGTCGTCCCCCATCCTGGCATATGCAGATTACACCCTACCCTTTCAATTACATACTGACACCAGCCTACAGGGTCTGGGGGCAGTACTCTCACAGGTACAAGAAGGCAAGGAACGTGTTGTAGCCTATGCCAGTAGGTCCCTACATGAAGGTGAAAAGAATCCCACCAATTACAGTTCATTCCGGATGGAGCTGTTGGCCTTGATGTGGGCAATGACTGAGAAATTTGCCGGATATCTGACGGGGACAGAAGTACTAGTCCTGACGGACAACAACCCTTTGGCCCATTTAGAAAATGCGAAACTTGGGGCTATGGAGCAGCGAGGGATGGCTCGGCTCTCCAAGTTTAACTACAAGATTAAATATAGAGCTGGGGCTGAAAATCAGAATGCGGACAGCCTGTCCAGAAAGACATCCCCCTCGCCCACTAAGGACCAGGACGAAGAGCTGGAAGGAGACGAGATGCCTGACTTCGCAAGATTAGCCCGGCAGATGATGGATTGCCGCCAGTATGCTGTGGATGAGGCTGGCACTTCAGTAGGGTCCCCACTGTCCCCACAGGAATGGTGCAGAATCCAGGACTGGAATGCTGAATGTGCCCTACTCAAACAATGGGTGAAGCAGCAGCAGAAGCTGTCCTCTGACACGCGGTCACGACTGTCCACCAGTACCCTGACCCTGCTCAGCCAATGGGATCATCTGATTCTGAGAGAAGGAGTGCTATACCGGAGGATCTTCCTATCCCACATGCTGGAGGAGTGCCTACAGCTTGTAGTGCCAGCCCAAATGGCCCGTGAGATGATGGGAGAAGCACACAAGAGGAACGGCCACTTTGGAATAGACAAGACCTTCTGGTGGGTCCAACAGTCCATCTACTGTCCGGGACTCCGCAAGCTGGTTGAAGATGTCTGCCAAGCCTGTCGCACCTGTGAGCTTTACAAGTCCGCTGAACAGCGTGCACCTGTCCAAACAGTTGAGACATCCCAGCCCCTTGAGCTGTTGATGGTGGACTACCTGTCGATTGGGACGGTGAGTGGTGGCTACCAATACTGTCTGGTTATGGTAGACCATTTCACAAAATTCGCAGTTGCTGTTGCTACCAAAGATCAGACTGCCGAGTCAGCTGCGCGGACCATCTGTCGACAGTTCATCCAGGTCTATGGGTGTCCGGAGAGGTTGCACTCTGATCAGGGGACTTGTTTTGAAGGTCAAATTATCGAGGAGCTGCATCGGATGTATGGGATCCAGAAGTCCAGAACCACCCCTTACCACCCACAGGGGAATGGTGCGTGTGAGCGCTTTAACCGGACTCTACTCCAGTTGATCCGCACCTTAGCCGATGACAAGAAAGACCAATGGCCCCAATTCCTCCCGGATCTAGTGTGGGCCTACAACAATCAAGTCCACTCCGTTACGGGTTTTACCCCACACACCCTTCTCTTTGGCCGCCCAGGACAAGGGGTCCATGACCTAAACCTGACCAGTCCTGAAAAAGATACCGACGGTACCTATCCATCCTGGCTACACACTCATCGTCAGAAGATGGAAACTGTATACCGACTGGTAGGCCAACAAATCCGGGGCCAGAGACATGCTGACCCGCTCCCCGTACAGGAAGAACCCTTAGAAGTAGGACAGCTAGTCCTGGTTCGTATTAAGAAGCCTCAAGGAAAACTCCGAGCTAAGTGGGAAGCTGAAGTCTATCGGGTAGTTGAGTGCCCCTACCCTGATGGTCATGTGTACAGAGTCCGGGGCGAAGATAGCGGCAACTCTCGCACCTTTCACCGGAATATGTTATGCCCCTGCCCATCCCAGCCTGACTCCCTGACCACAGTACCCGGTGAGGACGACACTGCTGACATGACTGACACCATTGACATTACTCAGCATAGTGACCTTGTTGACTCTGGGACTGGTTACCCGCCTGCGCAGACTGGCCCTCCCTCTAGGGAACTGACGGAGGTAGAGAGTGTAACCGGTGATAGAGTGGAGGGAAATCAACCTCTGCGGCGTACTACCCGCACCACTGCCGGGGTTCCTCCTGGGCAGTCTTATAGGGACCAGTATGTATGGCCCGCTTCTCCGCCTCCCCCTGCCACAGCCTCAGTCATCGCTGCCCTGGAACCTGTGAATGTTGACAGGGACTGCCAACCTTTAAGTGGGGGGATATGTAATGAGGCGAGCAGCTCTGACTGTTTTATGACTGAAAAAGACATGGAGACTGACATTACACAGGATGGTGCTGCCACCTTGTGGACAAGTGCTGAAATTGCTCAAGGGGCGGACGCTGTAAAATCTGATCCTCTCCCACAGGCACGGGTTGTACAGGAAAAAAGCGCGGGAAAAAAAACACTGAGCAACTGGAGCTGCACCTGAACAGACCTGCCTCGGACTGCCCTCATCGCTGAAGTGTGAGGGATTGCCAGAACTGCTGCAGACGTGATACTGGACTCAAGGGACCTCCGGACCATCTCCTTCCTCCATTCCAAGAGACTGTAAGCTAGTCCTCTGGTGAGAGGGCTGAAGATTTCCCCATCTCTGCTCTTTGGCGTCACCGTCGTTTACCCGGAGTGCAGGCCTGCTACGTGGGAGCCCTCCCTCCTTGTGTTTTGGACTGGTAATATAACACATAGGGCAAGTCAGGGACAGAATTCTTGTTTATCATTGCTGTTTTTTTTTGTGTTCTGCACCGTGTGTCTGAAGTTAAAGATCCGGATAGCAAACTCTGGTTATGTGTGCTGCTAAGCCAACTGCGTTTGTCATTGAGATGTTTACCAGTAAAGAAATGTACCCTTGCATAAAATCTGAGCGTGGGGATTTTGTTGGCGCAGATTATGGGAACTCAGCCGCGGTCTTACCCGCGGCCACTTCACACACAGTATATCAACATTAAACAGTACATTTACAGACAGGGGATTTGCAGGTCTGGGGTGGCAGAGCCTTACACCTCCTTACAATTGAGAGAGAGGGGAGCCAGCACGATCTGAAAATGGCATGCATCATATAAAAAGTGCAAATTCACAGATTTATTCCAACTGTACTGTAATATAAATGAGATTTTTAGCAAATAATTGATCAATTCTTTGAGCCACCCCTGCCAATGTCACGGCAAATCTCAATAGGGGGGTCCTACTCTATATTCTGTATTTCATGTGCCATGCGGCCTCCTAGATAAAGTTAAAAGCAGAACCATAAGGGAGCACACATACCTGTAAATATAACCGCTTCTATGTTGCAAAAGAGGCAATTGAGGATAGAGGCCAGCCCAGGTCCCAGCATGTGGAGCAAGCTCTACACATACCAGGACTATATCAGAACTGACCCTCCCAGTGCCAGACAGCAACCATTGATAAAGGCGGACCAGATCCAAGTATGGTGCTTAATTAGCAATGCCTGTGGAAAGGGTGAGGCAACTGAATGTGTACAGCTACCAACAGGAGGAATATATTGCAAACCAAGATCAGGCGTGCATAGCATGGTGGTGACCAGCCACCAGACATTTGTAGCATAACTACAACCAAACAGAGAGAGAGGGGAGCCAGCACGATCTGAAAATGGCATGCATCATATAAAAAGTGCAAATTCACAGATTTATTCCAACTGTACTGTAATATAAATGAGATTTTTAGCAAATAATTGATCAATTCTTTGAGCCACCCCTGCACCCCTGCCTCCTTACAATTGCCTCACCTCTCACCTCTCCGGCCCCTACCTCCTTACCATCATCCGTCTGTTCCTCGTTGCATCTTCAGATTGCCACCATTTGTGTTGAATTCCTTTGGTTTCTCGTGCTGGGCCAGGACTTCGTGGTCTAATGAGTCCTTGGAAGGTTATTCGCAAGCATGTGTCATGAGGTCATGGTATATGCCAAGATCTCGAATTTATGCACTGAAGACTCCTGGGAATTCATTGCAAGAGTTGCTGATCTGAAGATGAGACGAGGACTGGAAGAGTGATTGTGAGGAGTGGAGGAGCTGGAGATGTGAGCGATAACGTGAGTATAAGGATTTTTATTTTAGCATTTTTATGGACATTTTGCTTAATCCGTGTGGAAGTGTAATACAAATATTCTGAATTCTGGTGAATGTAAATTTTTGGCGAACTCCAGTAGAATTCCATTTGAATGGATTCGCTCAGCTTCAGTATATGGGAAGTGAGAGGGGAGCCAGCACGATCTGAAATTGGCATGCATCATATAAAAAGTGAAAATTCACAGATTTATTCCAACTGTACTACAATAAAAAAATGAGATTTTTAGCAAATAATTGATCAATTTTTTGAGCCACCCCTGCCAACGTCACGGCAAATCTCAATAGGGGGGTCCTACTCTACATTCTGTATTTCATGTGCCATGCGGCCTCCTAGATAAAGTTAAAAGCAGAACCATAATAGAGCACACATACCTGTAACCTGTATATAACCGCTTCTATGTTGCAAAAAAGGCACTTGTGGATAGAGACCAGCCCAGGTCCCAGCATGTGGAGCAAGCTCTGCACCATACCAGGACTATATCAGAACTGATCCTCCCAGTGCCAAACAGCAACCATTGATAAAGGCGGACCAGATCCAAGATGGTGCTTAATTAGCATTGCCTGTGGAAAGGGGTGAGGTAACTGAATCTGAACAGCTACCAACAGGAGGAATACAAAGCAAACCAAAATCAGGCGTGCATGGCATGGTGGTGACCGGCCACCAGAATTTGTAGCATAACTACGACCAAACAGAGAGAGAGGGGAGCCAGCACGATCTGAAATTGGCATGCATCATATAAAAAGTGAAAATTCACAGATTTATTCCAACTGTACTACAATAAAAAAATGAGATTTTTAGCAAATAATTGATCAATTTTTTGAGCCACCCCTGCCAACGTCACGGCAAATCTCAATAGGGGGGTCCTACTCTACATTCTGTATTTCATGTGCCATGCGGCCTCCTAGATAAAGTTAAAAGCAGAACCATAATAGAGCACACATACCTGTAACCTGTATATAACCGCTTCTATGTTGCAAAAAAGGCACTTGTGGATAGAGACCAGCCCAGGTCCCAGCATGTGGAGCAAGCTCTGCACCATACCAGGACTATATCAGAACTGATCCTCCCAGTGCCAAACAGCAACCATTGATAAAGGCGGACCAGATCCAAGATGGTGCTTAATTAGCATTGCCTGTGGAAAGGGGTGAGGTAACTGAATCTGAACAGCTACCAACAGGAGGAATACAAAGCAAACCAAAATCAGGCGTGCATGGCATGGTGAATTTTCACTTTTTATATGATGCATGCCAATTTCAGATCGTGCTGGTTCCCTTTTTTTCTCTGTTTTGACCGTAGTTATGCTACAAATCTGGTGTCTGACCAACACCATACCATGCACGCCTGATTTTGGCTTGCAATATATTCCTCCTGTTGGTAGCTGTTCAGACTCAGTTACCTCACCCCTTTCCACAGGCAATGCTAATTAAGCACCATTCTTGGATCTGGTCCGCCTTTATCAATGGTTGCTTTTTGACACTGGGAGGATCAGTTCTGATATAGTCCTGGTATGTGTAGGGCTTGCTCCACATGCTGGGACCTGGGCTGGTCTCTATCCACAAGTGCCTTTTTTGCAACATGGAAGCGGCTATATACAGGTTGCAGGTATGTGTGCTCCATTATGGTTCTGCTTTTAACTTTATCTAGGAGGCCGCATGGCACATGAAATACAGAATGTAGAGTAGGACCCCCCTATTGAGATTTGCCGTGACGTTGGCAGGGGTGGCTCAAAAAATTGATCAATTATTTGCTAAAAATCTCATTTTTTTATTATAGTACAGTTGGAATAAATTTGTGAATTTTCACTTTTTATATGATGCATGCCAATTTCAGATCGTGCTGGTTCCCTTTTTTTCTCTGTTTTGACCGTAGTTATGCTACAAATCTGGTGTCTGACCAACACCATACCATGCACGCCTGATTTTGGCTTGCAATATATTCCTCCTGTTGGTAGCTGTTCAGACTCAGTTACCTCACCCCTTTCCACAGGCAATGCTAATTAAGCACCATTCTTGGATCTGGTCCGCCTTTATCAATGGTTGCTTTTTGACACTGGGAGGATCAGTTCTGATATAGTCCTGGTATGTGTAGGGCTTGCTCCACATGCTGGGACCTGGGCTGGTCTCTATCCACAAGTGCCTTTTTTGCAACATGGAAGCGGCTATATACAGGTTGCAGGTATGTGTGCTCCATTATGGTTCTGCTTTTAACTTTATCTAGGAGGCCGCATGGCACATGAAATACAGAATGTAGAGTAGGACCCCCCTATTGAGATTTGCCGTGACGTTGGCAGGGGTGGCTCAAAAAATTGATCAATTATTTGCTAAAAATCTCATTTTTTTATTATAGTACAGTTGGAATAAATTTGTGAATTTTCACTTTTTATATGATGCATGCCAATTTCAGATCGTGCTGGTTCCCTTTTTTTTTTTCTCTGTTTTGACCGTAGTTATGCTACAAATCTGGTGTCTGACCAACACCATACCATGCACGCCTGATTTTGGCTTGCAATATATTCCTCCTGTTGGTAGCTGTTCAGACTCAGTTACCTCACCCCTTTCCACAGGCAATGCTAATTAAGCACCATTCTTGGATCTGGTCCGCCTTTATCAATGGTTGCTTTTTGACACTGGGAGGATCAGTTCTGATATAGTCCTGGTATGTGTAGGGCTTGCTCCACATGCTGGGACCTGGGCTGGTCTCTATCCACAAGTGCCTTTTTTGCAACATGGAAGCGGCTATATACAGGTTGCAGGTATGTGTGCTCCATTATGGTTCTGCTTTTAACTTTATCTAGGAGGCCGCATGGCACATGAAATACAGAATGTAGAGTAGGACCCCCCTATTGAGATTTGCCGTGACGTTGGCAGGGGTGGCTCAAAAAATTGATCAATTATTTGCTAAAAATCTCATTTTTTTATTATAGTACAGTTGGAATAAATTTGTGAATTTTCACTTTTTATATGATGCATGCCAATTTCAGATCGTGCTGGTTCCCTTTTTTTCTCTGTTTTGACCGTAGTTATGCTACAAATCTGGTGTCTGACCAACACCATACCATGCACGCCTGATTTTGGCTTGCAATATATTCCTCCTGTTGGTAGCTGTATACATTCAGTTGCCTCACCCTTTCCACAGGCAATGCTAATTAAGCACCATTCTTGGATCTGGTCCGCCTTTATCAATGGTTGCTGTCTGGCACTGGGAGGATCAGTTCTGATATAGTCCTGGTATGTGTAGGGCTTGCTCCACATGCTGGGACCTGGGCTGGTCTCTATCCACAAGTGCCTTTTTTGCAACATGGAAGCGGCTATATACAGGTTGCAGGTATGTGTGCTCCATTATGGTTCTGCTTTTAACTTTATCTAGGAGGCCGCATGGCACATGAAATACAGAATGTAGAGTAGGACCCCCCTATTGAGATTTGCCGTGACGTTGGCAGGGGTGGCTCAAAAAATTGATCAATTATTTGCTAAAAATCTCATTTTTTTATTATAGTACAGTTGGAATAAATTTGTGAATTTTCACTTTTTATATGATGCATGCCAATTTCAGATCGTGCTGGTTCCCTTTTTTTCTCTGTTTTGACCGTAGTTATGCTACAAATCTGGTGTCTGACCAACACCATACCATGCACGCCTGATTTTGGCTTGCAATATATTCCTCCTGTTGGTAGCTGTTCAGACTCAGTTACCTCACCCCTTTCCACAGGCAATGCTAATTAAGCACCATTCTTGGATCTGGTCCGCCTTTATCAATGGTTGCTTTTTGACACTGGGAGGATCAGTTCTGATATAGTCCTGGTATGTGTAGGGCTTGCTCCACATGCTGGGACCTGGGCTGGTCTCTATCCACAAGTGCCTTTTTTGCAACATGGAAGCGGCTATATACAGGTTGCAGGTATGTGTGCTCCATTATGGTTCTGCTTTTAACTTTATCTAGGAGGCCGCATGGCACATGAAATACAGAATGTAGAGTAGGACCCCCCTATTGAGATTTGCCGTGACGTTGGCAGGGGTGGCTCAAAAAATTGATCAATTATTTGCTAAAAATCTCATTTTTTTATTATAGTACAGTTGGAATAAATTTGTGAATTTTCACTTTTTATATGATGCATGCCAATTTCAGATCGTGCTGGTTCCCTTTTTTTCTCAGTATATGGGAAGTGTCTAGAAATGTGAAAAATGTGTGGCGCCCTGGACAACCAGGGGCCACAAAGAACACCACCAACACACCCCACACTCCCGGTCAGGCACACTGAAGTCAAACAAGAAACCCTTGTTGCCTTCCTCCAGGGGCTGATGTCCACACCAGGGGGTGGAGCCAGGCGGTTGGTCTCTGCCCACCGAGGAGTTCACAGTCCTGGAGGAGGGAAAACAGTCAGATAGAGTTTGGAGGTGGAAGTGGAAGGAGGAAAGTAGCAGTCGAGCTGTCTGAAGTTGGTCCGGGTGTGTGGCCCGGACGGAGCAGCAAGGTTGGCAGACGGTGGTGACCGTCTGCAGGAGTGGCCTATCGGAGTTTACCGCAAGGACCGTGGACGGGCGGTGGCCCGGCGGTACCGGACCGGTACGCAAAGAGAAGCCAGCACCAACCGGCAGGACTTACGGACCCCGGCAAGGCTAGGAGTCGCCGTAAATTTGCCAAATCCGTTAGCGAAGGGAACCTCCTGGGTTTCCCAGCAGCCAAGTCCCGACAGAAGGCAACCGTCCGACCAAGAGAGGGAAACACAGCCACCGCCAAGGCTGCCGTTTCAAGGGCCAGAGCCTGCGGGCAAAAGGGGCTCCTCCGGCCCATATCCAAGCCGGGGAACGGGTTACCGGTGGGAACCCATCGGAACTAAACACTACACAGGTGCAGGGAAAGGCAGTCACCATCAACCTGCCGGGGGAAACAACCGCAGCCGTCTGTGGGACCCGTCCATCCAGCCGTGTGTTTTACCGAGAACTGAGTGTTCATCATTGGCTGAGTGAGTACCACCGTGCCGTGCGGCACAGCGCTGCCCCTGCAACCCTGCACCTCACCAGGCCCCGCAACCCGCCTGCCATTCATCATCCCTACCACATCACCGGGCCCAGGGACAACCAATCCCCCTACCCACGGAGGGGAGAACTAACATCAAGGCTGCTCCCTGTCACCGCTCCCGGGATCCCCGTCCAGAGCAGCGGTGGTGTCACCAATATCACCATAACCATGGGTGGCGTCACGGACAATATCTAAAATCCCCACAATCAATACCCCCTTTTCACTCACGGGCGAGGAACGCCGCTTGAGTCCCCGGGATCCGGCCCACCGCTCGAGCCACCACCGAGCAGCAGCAGCCGCAGCAGCAGCGGCCGGACCCGAGCAGTGGGAGAGCGCAGCGTCACCTCCTACGCCCACGACAACTTGGCGTCACGAACAGGATCCTACCGTTCTACCAACTGGTAGAAGTGTGCCTTGTGTGACCGCCGGAGGTGTCCGGACGAAAAATTTGTAAAGCCGCCATCTTTGGCGTGAAAAATTCCCGCTCGAGCGTCTCCTCGAGTAGTAGAGGCGCGAAGGCCAAAACCCCGCCCCTGTAGAGGAGGAGCCGGAAAGAGACTAAGGGGGACGGAAACAAGATGTCTGCGCCCGACGGAGCCGCTGGAAGAGCGGCGGACGCAGCCGTGGGAGCACCCGCAGATGGGAATGGGCCTGCCCAGGTCATGGCCGCGCTGGCGGGGGGTGCCGCGGCCCCAGCTCTCGCTCAGGTGATGCCGTTCTCTTTGCCCTATGTGCCCGGAGCTGCCTGGCTACCGCAGTACGATGGGAAACCTGATGCCTTGCAGGTTTTCCAGAAAACACTTAGTCCGCTACTAGAACTGTACCCCCTGACTGATAAGCAACGTGCAGCGCTAGTGCTGGGGCAGCTAACTGGCGTGGCTGAGCAAAAGGCGGAGACCTGGGCCGAGGGGGACCGGTCCTCTGTAGCCACCATCTTTGAAAAGCTGCAGACTGCCTTTGAGACTCGTACCGAGGCAGAGTTGCGGATGCAGTTCTGTCAATGCCGACAACGGCCCGCAGATAGCATTCGGGACTATGCCCTGCGCCTGCAAACCGCACTCCGCACACTGAAGCGGGTGGACACCATCAACAGTGTGGACAGTAACAAAATGTTAAGTGAGCAGTTTGTGCAGGGGATGAGGTCCTCAGAGGACCGCAAACAGCTTCGGCTGTGGGCCCTAGAACACCCTGACGTGGACTTTGCCGTATTAAAGGAACGGGCCATCAAAGCTCTGCAACCCCCCGCATTTGAAGCTCCTGAGCCAACCCCGTGGCCGGTTGAGACTGCTCCCATCGTGGTGGCCCCTACCCCACCCGCACCTCCAGTGCCTGCAGCGTCAAGCGGAACGATGGAAGAGCTCGATGCTCAAGTTCGCCGCATGGATGGGGAACTCGCTAAGATTCTCGCCGCACTCCAGCCTCCGACCAGATCCCAGGCCCCGGTGAAGATGCAGCTCGCCGACAGCCCTGAGGACGTCCCCTGGATGCAGCGGAGAAGGGCCAATGACTCACGGAATGGGCCCCCAATCTGTTACAGGTGCAGCAAACCCGGCCACTACTCCCGACAGTGTCCGTTAAACGAGCAACCCCTGGGGCCACGGGCCAATCCTCAGGAGTAGAACCCCATGGCCCCCCAGACTGGCGGGACCGGTACATCGGGGCCCGGCCCATCATCCCCATGGCTGTGGACGGCATACCGGTGATGGCTCTCCTGGACACTGGATCACAGGTAACCACCATACCATACACACTGTATCAACCGTATTGGGGAAAAGACGAGCTGGCTCCCCCAAATGCCAGTATAACACTGATTGCTGCTGATGGACTCCCATTGACCCAAGTGGGATACAAACAAGTGGCCATGACTGTGGGGCGAGCTGAACTGCAACACCAGGGTATGATTGTGATAATGAATGAACCCAGTGATCATAACCCGAAGGTAGTGCTAGGGACCAATGTGATGGAGCACTGTATGAGTGACGTGCTGACCCTACTGCAGTAGCTGGCTGCCACGGCGGCAGGGAGCCGACAGAAAGCTGTGCAGTGTGAGATCCGAGCCTTAATGTACCGCCAACATGTGAACTCGACAGGAGGAGAGATTGGTGGGGTGAGAGTGATGGATGTTGCCCCTTTGATTGTGCCTCCCAGGAGCGAGATGATGATTTGGTGTAGGGCAGCGGTAAGGCCCCAGGGGCGTGACTACCCCGCCATGATAGAGCCCATGCCCTCTGAACACTGGCCTACAGTAATGGCCGTCTGAGGGGTGGTAGATGTAAAGAAGGGGAGAGTGCCCGTGAGGGTGCTGAACTGCGGGGAGGAAGAAGTCAGGCTTCTCCGGTACGCTACCCTTGCCAAGTTGTTCACCTTGGATCCCCACACCATCCACGAGGCCATTCCCCCAACCTCGCCACCTACTGCCAACACTCACCCATCCCAAGGGGAGTTAGACGAGTGGTGTCGACAGCTACACGTAGGCACTGACGATACCCCTACACATCACAAAGAAGGGGTATACCGGGTGGTACGGGAGTATGAGCGGGTTTTTAGCAAACATCCCCTAGACTTTGGGCAGATTAAAAGGGTCCAACACCATATCCCCACCGGTGAGCATCCCCCTATCAAAGAGAGGTACAGGCCTATTCCCCCTGCACACTACCAATGTGCCAAGGACATGTTGAGGAACATGAAGGAGGCAGGGGTTATTAGGGACAGCTGTAGTCCCTGGGCCGCCCCGTTGGTACTGGTTAAGAAGAAAGATGGCACCATGCGGATGTGTGTGGATTACCGAAAAATTAACCAGATAACACATAAGGACGCTTACCCTCTGCCCCACATTGAGGAATCTCTGGCTGCGCTGAGAACCGCTAATTACTTTTCCACCCTTAACCTCACCAGTGGGTAATGGCAGGTGGCTGTGGCACCAGAAGACCGAGAGAAGACTGCATTTGCTACCCCTATGGGACTCTGTGAGTTTAATAGCATGCCGTTCGGGCTGTGCAATGCCCCTGGAACCTTCCAACGGCTGATGGAATGCTGTCTGGGGCATCTAAACTTTGAGACCATCCTGCTGTACCTGGATGATGTGATTGTGTACTCCCAGAAATATGAAGCCCACCTGGAGCACCTAGCCGAGGTGTTCGCGCCCTTGCCAAATATGGGATGAAGTTGAAGCCCTCAAAGTGTCATCTGCTGAAACACAAAGTGCAGTACCTAGGGCATGTGGTCGGTGCAGAGGGTGTCGCCCCTGACCCTGATAAAATCACCGCCATTCAGGACTGGCCGAGGCCGACCACGGTGAAGGATGGTGAGGCAGTTCCTGGGCCTGGTGGGGTATTACCGTCGCTTCATCAAGGGGTATACGAAAATGGCTGCCCCCATGCAAGACCTAATCATGGGACAGACCAAAGGTGGTAGACCCCTAGGAGCCCCATTGGTGTGGGAAGAAAGGCATGAGGAATCCTTCCGTCAGCTGAGAGCGGCCCTGACCGGAGAAGAAATCCTAGCATATCCTGATTACAACCACCCCTTCATCCTTTACACAGATGCCAGCAATGTAGGCTTAGGAGCTGTCCTATCCCAGGTCCAAGACGGAAAAGAAAAAGTGATTGCTTATGCTAGCCGAAGGCTTCGACCGACTGAGAGGAACCCCGAGAACTACAGCTCTTTCAAGCTTGAACTCCTGGCACTGGTGTGGGCTATCACCGAGCGGTTCCGCCATTACCTGGCAGCGGCTAAGTTCACTGCTTTCACGGATAATAACCCGCTGACCCACCTGGACACCGCCAAGCTGGGCGCGTTGGAACAGCGGTGGGTGGCTAGGCTAGCCAACTACGATTTCATCATCAAGTACCGGGCCGGCCGTGCCAATGTTAATGCCGATGCGCTCTCTCGGATGCCCCACTTGTTGGACGAAGGGCCTGAGGATGACGACCTCGAAGAGATTGAGCTGCCCGCATTTCATCAGCCACCGACTGAGAAGGTACATGTCTATCAACAACGGGTAAACCTGGACCCGCTGCCCAGCCAGGAGTGGCAAGAAGCTCAGGACCAGGCACCCGCTGTCCGCTTAGTCAAGATCTTGGTGGAACAAGGAGCTGCTGGAATAGACCCTGCCGCCCCAGCTGAAGCCCAACGCCTGTGGCGAGAACGGACCCGGCTGTATCTACACCAGGGGAAGTTGTACCACGAGCTGATTAACCCGAAGACCCATGAGAAGATCCGCCAGTTGGTGATTCCCCAAGCTAACGTGCCCACCGTACTGCAAGCATACCATGACGGTGCTGGACACTTCGGATGGAAGAAACTAGAGATGCTGTTGAGAGAGCGGTTCTATTGGAGTGGAATGCGGGAATCTGTAGAGGCCTGGTGCCGAGAGTGTGGCCCTTGCACGCTGAGAAGGAAGGACGAGGCCAGCCAGAAGGCGCCCCTACACCCGATCGTTACACATCAACCGCTGGAGCTGGTTGCCCTGGACCATGTAAAGCTCACCCCCAGCCGAAGTGGGTACACCTACGCTCTAACCATTGTAGACCACTTTTCAAGATTCATGGTGGTTGTCCCAGTCAAAGACCTAACTGGCCGTACCGCCGCTAGAGCGTTCCAGGCTTATTTCTGCTGACCACATGGATACCCTGAGAAGGTGCTTACTGACCAAGGCCCGGCCTTTGAAGCAGAGGTGTTCCATGAATTTTGTCAGTTGTACGGCTGCAAGAAGATCCGAACCACGCCTTACCATGCCCAAACCAACGGCATGTGTGAGAAGATGAACCACCTGGTCCTGGGCCTCCTCAAGACGTTGCCGCTAGAAGAGCGGAACCTGTGGCCGGAGAAGCTACCTGACTTGGTCGATATGTACAACAATATCCCTTCCAGCTCAACGAAATGCACCCCAGCATACCTGATGAGGGCTCGCCCCGGCCGTCTACCGGTGGATCTGGACATGGGATTGGAAAACCCAGAAGCACTCCCTTCGACAGCTGAATGGGACACTCGGCGGAGGGTGCAGTACCGACAGATCCAGGAATATGTTGAGAAGAACTTGAGTCGGAGTCGGGAACAACAGGAGCAGCGCTTCAACCAGAATGCGTCTGCTGGCCCTTTCCAGCCTGGAGATGTAGTGCTGAAGCGAAAGAGGAGGACCCACAAGCTGGATGATCAATGGGAGCAAACCCCATATGTCATACAGCCCACAGGATGGGAAGATGGGAAGGCCTACCAGATCAGTCGTGACCAAGGGGGCACTTTGGCCACGGTTTCCCGGGACCATCTAAAGAGGTGCCCACCAGCATTGAGGGCAGCGGCTGAAGTTCCGGTTCCTAAACCGGCGGAGAAGGCAAAAGAGGTAATCCACACCGTGATGGGTGACTTCCCAGCGGACTGGCCTACACAGAATGGCGTGGTGATTCTTCAAGTGATACTGTTCCCACAACCCGTGGATGAGGAAGTGATGGAAGTGGTCGACCATGAGCCAGTGCCCAGGGATGAACCTGTACCCAGCTCCCCTATGCCTCCGCCTGCCCCACACGATAGCAGGGAAGAGGAACTGATTGTTCCCTCTGCCCCACTGCCTGTCCCCACTGACACTGGACCCCAGAGGTCCACTCGTCCCAACCTAGGTAGACCCCCACTTAGGTACAGGGAAACTACTCTTTAAAAGGGGGAAAAATTGTGTGTGTGTGTGTGTGTTAAAAGTACCGTTTGCAAGTTTTGAAAAAGAAAAGAATGATTACCATGAAGTTACCTGATTTGCTGCCTGATTTGCACCGGTCGTTGCCGGCAACTGGTCCCCGTTGGGACCCCCTTTACAAGTTTTGCATAAGGAACTCCTTATGAACAGGCCCGAGAACTAGCAGGGCAACAACAAACTTGTGGCGTGTAAATAAAAATGTTTTTGGCTTTAACCGTGACCGCCTCCGGAGAGGCAGATTGGAGGAAGGGCCCGCAGTGGAGTAGGCTGGGGCCCAGCCACCACCGGAACCGGTGGCAATCCTCTGGGGGTTTCAGGGGTTCCCCATGGACGTGGGTCCCCTGAAAAGGACAGAACCCGCTCGGGCAACTTGTGCAAGACTGGGGCCAAGGGGTGCTGCCTGTTTGCTTAGGGGCAGCATCAGGGCCAGGTTGCTTGGGTGGGAGAGAGCGGAAGCCGTACCGTTGGCAACGTTTAAGTAAGAGTACCTCCCGATGTGGGAAGATGTTATTTTACTTTTAATCACTATTTTACCGTTTTTCTATTTTTCAGTTTGTGAAAATAAAACTGGTGATGCACGGGCAGCCCGCGGACGGTCTGCATTTTACTAAGGGGGAATGTGGCGCCCTGGACAACCAGGGGCCACAAAGAACAACACCAACACACCCCACACTCCCGGTCAGGCACATCGAAGTCAAACAAGAAACCCTTGTTGCCTTCCTCCAGGGGCTGATGTCCACACCAGGGGGTGGAGCCAGGCGGTTGGTCTCCGCCCACCGAGGAGTTCACAGTCCTGGAGGAGGGAAAACAGTCAGAGTTTGGAGGTGGAAGTGGAAGGAGGAAAGTAGCAGTCGAGCTGTCTGAAGTTGGTCCGGGTGTGTGGCCCGGACGGAGCAGCAAGGTTGGCAGACGGTGGTGACCGTCATCAGGAGTGGCCTATCGGAGTTTACCGCAAGGACCGTGGATGGGCGGTGGCCCGGCGGTACCGGACCGGTATGCAAAGAGAAGCCAGCACCAACCGGCAGGGCTTACGGACCCCGGCAAGGATAGGAGTCGCCGTAAATTTGCCAAATCCGTTAGCGAAGGGAACCTCCTGGGTTTCCCAGCAGCCAAGTCCCGACAGAAGGCAACCGTCCGACCAAGAGAGGGAAACAGCCACCGCCAAGGCCTACCGTTTCCAGGGCCAGAGCCTGCGGGCAAAAGGGGCTCCTCCGGCCCATATCCAAGTCGGGGAGCGGGTTACCGGTGGGAACTCATCGGAACTAAACACTACACAGGTGCAGGGAAAGGCAGTCACCATCAACCTGCCGGGGGAAACAACCGCAGCCGTCTGTGGGACCCGTCCATCCAGCCGTGTGTTTTACCGAGAACTGTGTCTTCATCATTGGCTGAGTGAGTACCACCGTGCCGTGCGGCACAGCGCTGCCCCTGCAACCCTGCACCTCACCAGGCCCCGCAACCCGCCTGCCATCCATCATCCCTACCCCATCACCGGGCCCCGGGACAACCAATCCCCCTAACCACGGAGGGGAGAACTAACATCAAGGCTGCTCCCTGTCACTGCTCCCGGGATCCCCGTCCAGAGCAGCGGTGGTGTCACCAATATCACCACAACCGTGGGTGGCGTCACGGACAATATCTAAAATCCACACAATCAATACCCCCTTTTCACTCAGGAGTGGTGAATCGACGCGGAACCGTAGGACCGGGGACGGGCGACGGCCCGCCGGTACCAACTGGGGAGCGAAGTGAAGCCAGCACACACAGGCAGGGCCATTGGACCCCGACTAGGCTTGGAGTCGCCGTCAACAGTCAAATCTGAGTGTGACAGGAACCCAAGGGGTTTCCTAACAGCCAAAGACCCGTTAGAAGGCAACCGCCCACACCGTGAGGGTATACAGCTACCGCCTAAGGCTAGAGACCCAAGGGCCAGCGCCTGCGGGCAAACGGGCTCCTCCGGCACACATACAGCGGGGAGCGGACTACCGTTGGGGATCCATCGTAGTCAAACAAGTACACAAAGGTGCAGGAAAAGACAGCCGCCATCACCTGTCCGGGGAGAGACACTGCAGCCTGCTGCGGGACCCGTCCATCCAGCCGTTTGGTTTACCGAGGACTTTGTGCATCTCTTGCTGAATGAGTATGCCTGTGCCATCCAGCACTGCGCCACGCTGCCCCTGCAACCCTGCACCTCACCGACCCTGCCTCCCCGTCTCACCATCGGGCCCCGGGACCACCGACCCCTACCCACGGAGGGGGAACACAACATCCCAGCTGCTCCCCGCCATCGCTCCCGGGATCCCCGTCACCAGCAGCGGTGGTGCCCACCTTCACCACAACCCGTGGGTGGCGTCACGGACTAAACCCCTCAAACCAACCACCCCCTTTCACTCACGGGCGAGGAGCGCCGCTCGAGTTCCCGGGATCCGGCCCACCACTCGAGCCACCACCGAGCAGCAGCAGCCGCCGCAGCAGCAGCGGCCGGACCCGAGCAGTGGGAGAGCGCAGCGTCATCTCCTCCGCCCGCGACAAATGTACCACCAGTTACTATCAGCAAAAAAAAAATACAGTAAGAGGTTTTTTTTAATAATCTTTATTTAAAGTTATATAAATTTAGGGTATTTCAAATATGTCTTTGGATTGTGGGAGGAAACCGGAGCACCCGGGGAAAACCCATGCAGACACGGGCAGAGCATACAAACTCCACTGTGCTGCCCATAGTGATAGTTATTTTACACGGAAGTCTCGTGAAATATTATTTCTACTCTTGTAATTCTATATTCTTGTACCAACTTTAACCATTGTAATAGTTCCAAGGCTTTTCCACTTCTTAGCCTGGATGTCTATGGCACGGTTAGTTGCCTCCTTCACGTTCAGAGGATAGTTTTTAGTAATGAGGTTCCTCAACCCTCTAAACACACCACATAATGCCGTCGGATAGAGTTCTTCATAGGGTAAAGCGTCTCTTATCATAGTGAAGTGCTCCAGGACAGCGTCCACCTCATCAACCATAAACAGTAATTTAGTACAATAGATCATCATCTTCAGATAAGCCGGTTCTTTTTGCCCGAGTTGTTCATATATCTTGCAGCATTTTTCTCTATTAGGACTTAACAGCTCTTCTACATTGTTACATCCGACGTAAGGAAGACAATGCAACAAGGCTCCAATACCGGCTGCCTTAGCCTGCTGGTCTTTGCTGTGTAACTTTATCAGTAGAGATGAGCGAACCGGTCGCAGTTCGACTCAAGGTAGGTTCGCCGAACAGAGGTCGCGTTCGAGTTCGGTTCGTCGAGCCGTTCGACGAGCCTCTCGAAGCCCATAGGAAATAATGGGAGGCAATCACAAATACATAAAAACAACTAGAAAACACCCTCAAAGGTGTCCAAAAGGTGACAAACAACTCACAACACAAACACATGGGAAAGTGACAAGAACAAATTCTCATGCGAAAACAAAGCAGCTTGACAAGGAAAAAGAGGACGACACAGATATAGGCATGGCATGCCCTTCTAAAATCATGTATAACACCGCTAGGGGACTCCAAGCAGAGTCTCCCTTTTTTCCAAAAATTGGGAATCACAGACACCTCCTTCAGTGGCAGCACTTGTGCCCCAGTTGTACACTTCACAGGTAGATTTGCATCAAGCACATTCAAAAATATGCCAGTGTGGCGCCCTGGACTAGCCAGGTCGTCACAGGTAACACACAAACACCCCCACCCCCATTAGACAGTAACATTAGCCAAACACAAAACCCTTGTTGCCTCCCTCCAGTGTCTTATGTCCACACCAGGTGGGGCGGAGCCAAGCGGTTGGCCCCACCCACCGAGGAGTTCACAGGCCTGGAGGCGGGAAAAGAGACAGTTAGAGTTTAGTCTTGGAGGTGGAAGTGAGAGGAGTAAAGGGGAGAGTGTCTGGGTGTGTGGCCCAGGCACTGACAACAAGGTTGGCAGACGGTCTTGGCCATCTGCAGGAGTGGTGAATCGACGCGGAACCGTAGGACCGGGGACGGGCGACGGCCCGCCGGTTCCGACCGGGGAGCGAAGTGAAGCCAGCACACACAGGCAGGGCCATCGGACCCTGACTAGGCTTGGAGTCGCCGTCAACAGTCAAATCCGAGTGTGACAGGAACCCAAGGGGTTTCCTAACAGCCAAAGACCCGTTAGAAGGCAACCGCCCACACCGTGAGGGTATACAGCTACCGCCTAAGGCTAGAGACCCAAGGGCCAGCGCCTAAGGGCAAACGGGCTCCTCCACCACACATACAGCGGGGAGCGGACTACCGTTGGGGATCCGTCGTAGTCAAACAAGTACACAAAGGTGCAGGGAAAGACAGCCGCCATCACTTGTCCGGGGAGAGACACTGCAGCCTGCTGCGGGACCCGTCCATCCAGCCGTTTGGCTTACCGAGGACTTTGTGCATCTCTTGCTGAATGAGTATGCCCGTGCCATTCAGCACTGCGCCACGCTGCCCCTGCAACCCTGCACCTCACCGACCCTGCCTCCCCGTCTCACCATCGGGCCCCGGGACCACCGACCCCTACCCACGGAGGGGGAACACAACATCCCAGCTGCTCCCCGCCATCGCTCCCGGGATCCCCGTCACCAGCAGCGGTGGTGCCCACCTTCACCACAACCCGTGGGTGGCGTCACGGACTAAACCCCCCAAACCAACCACCCCCTTTCACTCACGGGAGAGGAGCGCCGCTCGAGTCCCCGGATCCGGCCCACCGCTCGAGCCACCAAGCAGCAGCCGCAGCAGCGCCGGACCCGAGCGTTAGCGAGTGAGCAGCAGCGGCGTCCTCCCCGCCCGCGACAACTTGCCTTCTGCGAACAGGATTTGGACCCATCTACTTACCAGTAGAAGTGCGGCTTGTAGTCCCCGCCAGCGGTGTCCGGCCGAAAATTTTGAAGCGCCGCCATCTTTGGCGCGAAAATCTCCCGCTCGAGTGTCTTCTCCGAGCAGGGAAGGCGCGAAAGCAAAGCCCCGCCCCCAACAAGCGGAAGTGCTGAAGAGAACCAAGGGGGGGCGGGTGTGTGTCTGCCTGATGTAGCTGAGGGCATAAAAAGCGGGGACGCCAGGACTCTGCAACATTTGGTTCCTGGAATACTGCTGCGCACGATGTCCCGTCCGTCCGGCACCGCTGAAATTCCAGAGCCCACGCTAGGAACAGCGGCTTGGGTGGAAGCCCGGACCGCACAAATGTGCTGCCGCCTTCAAACCCAAGTTCGGTTCTTGATGGAGTGCTGGGTGGCCGAGATGGAGGAAGTGGCGGCGGCCGAGCAGAGACGCGAGGTGGAGGCAGTGTTGGAGGAGCGACCCACGCCCCTGTGACGGGGAAGGACCGGCCGCTGCGGCAGAGGGGCCCGGCCTGCGCCCGCTCACGCTCCTGCCTCCCCCGCCATCCGTACCGGTTGCTGTTACCCCTCCGCTCGGACCGCTTCCCCCAACTATATGTATATTTCCCATATTTGTTCTGTATTGTATATTATCATAAATACTATTAGTGCAATTGTACTGGTGTGTATGTTATGTTTTGATGATATGTACATTATTATATGCCATGTACTATGATGCTATATCTTGATGACATATACACCTATTGCTCTTAGGAATCTAACCACTCCACATGTAGCTTCTTATATATTCTTATATATTTTCATTATATATTCTTGCATAATTGATCTACCAGACCAGTATATGGCAGGATGACGGCGCCTATGTTGAGGCGACTGCTGTACGCTCGCGCCTTCATGCCACGTTACTCAGCTAATTATCAGGTATGATAATCATCATGTGTTTACCCCTGCCATATGTTTGACTGCTGTGGCTTGTTTATTTACATGCGTTTATTCAGCTGGTTATCTGATATGGCGATTATTTTTAGGGTACCTTCACACTTAGCGATGCAGCAGCGATCCGACCAGCGATCTGACCTGGTCAGGATCGCTGCTGCATCGCTACATGGTCGCTGGTGAGCTGTCAAACAGGCAGATCTCACCAGCGACCAGTGAACAGCCCCCAGCCAGCAGCGACGTGCAAGCGACGCTGCGCTTGCACGGAGCTGCCGTCTGGAAGCTGCGGAGACTGGTAACTAAGGTAAACATCGGGTATGGTTACCCGATGTTTACATTAGTTACCAGCGCACAGCTGTGTGTGCAGGGAGCAGGGAGCCGCGCACACTGAGCGCTGGCTCCTTGCTCTCCTACCATAGCTACAGTACACATCGGGTTAATTAACCCGATGTGTAATGCAGCTACATGTTCAGAGAGCAGGGAGCCGCGCACACTGCTTAGCGCTGGCTCCTTGCTCTCCTAGCTGCTGTACACATCGGGTTAATTAACCCGATGTGTACAGCAGCTACATGTGCAGAGAGCCGGAGCCGGCAGCACAGGCAGCGTGAGAGCTGCAGAGGCTCGTAACTAAGGTAAATATCGGGTAACCACCTTGGTTACCCGATGTTTATCTTGGATACAGCTTACCTCAGCTGTGAGATGCCGGCTCCTGCTCGCTTCATTTGTCGCTCTCTCGCTGTCACACACAGCGATCTGTGTGTCACAGCGGGAGAGCGGCTTTGAAGAAAACGAACCAGGGCTGTGTGTAACGAGCAGCGATCTCGCAGCAGGGGCCAGATCGCTGCTCATTGTCACACACAGCGAGATCGCTAATGAGGTCACTGCTGCGTCACAAAAAGCGTGACTCAGCAGCGATCTCGGCAGCGAGCTCGCTGTGTGTGAAGCACCCCTTAGTCTGAGTGTATATAACAATAGGATCTATGGGATTAAGTGATCTAATACCCCTTAGTCTTTTAAGTCCCTTAGTACATAGCTTTTCTTGGCTTACAAATTGGTTACAGTTGGGGATTACCTACTAATGCAACTTAGCTACTGTAGCTGTGATCAACCTTGGGTGGCTGTCCTTATTGGCTAATACACCAGGTGGGGTAGGTGACTATCAGGTCTGATTTATTCATTGAATTACATTAATTGTGAGATATATATACCCCATATTGGTGGCTATGGGATTTTCCCTATACCTATGTGACCCTATGTCATCATTTGCATATTGAAGATGAGTTATATATGAGGTTTCTAGAATTGTTATGCCGCTGTGGCCTTAATAGTTTGTTTATCAGATTAATTAAACTACTTTGATCACATAAAATTGTGAGATATATGTATATATATTCCATCGTCTGTGATCATGGGAACCTCTGATGTATCCATGTAACCCCCTCTTCTCTTGCAACTATTGATATACTGAAGGTGAGCCATATGATGTTTTTGTGACTGTGATACCACTGGGCCAGTATTTTTGTAAATTGAGGATGTAATTTAACTTTGGTCTTTTTACATGCAAATTATGTACCTCTATCTTGTGCCAGGTATTACGTGCAGTGTTCAGCTGGATATATTTATTATTCACCGCTATTTTTTCTATACTATGTGTATCCATTCACTGTTCCGTTTGAAATCTATTTCGGACATATAAAATATTACTTAATAAATTATTCTTTGATGGTTGGACGTTGTTCGCCTCTTCTTTCTTCTTTTTACTTCTTGCTTTAGCGAATGTCCTTAATAAAATAATATATCCATGAATATCCTAATTAGGTATTAACTAATATGTATTTTTCACACTTTTCATTGCTATCTCTTTCCCTGTCTATCTATCTCTTTCCCTGTCTATCTATCTCGTTCCCTGTCTATCTCTTTCCAGGTCTATCTATCTCTTTCCCTGCCTATCTATCTCTTTCCCTGTCTGTCTGTCACTTTCCCGGTCTGTCACTTTCCCTCTTTCCCTGTCTCTGTGTCTGTCTCTTTGTCTGTGTCTGTCTCTTTGTCTGTCTCTTTGTCTGTCTGTCTCTTTTTCTGTGTCTTTCCCTGGCTGCATTGTGACACGCCAACATTCCATATAAGGGCGTGGCTGCGCATTCTTCTGAAGTTCTGGCTGCACTGTAGCTCCCAGCTCCATTTGCTTTAATGGAGGCAGGTTTTTTGGCGAATAACTGTAAAGAGCGGGGTTAAAATTTCCCCTCGAAACATAGCCTATGACGCTCTTGGGGTCCAGAAGTGTGAGTGTCCAAATTTTGTGGCTGTAGCTGCGACAGTGCGGATGCCAATCCCGGACATACACACACACATACACACACACACATACACACACACATTCAGCTTTATATATTAGATTAATTTGACCATTAAATATGACAATGGATCCAACTAGGAATAATGCAAGTGATAAATGAGCCAAGAAGGGGGAAGAAAAACAAAAAAAACTGAAAAAGCAATGACTTTACAGATGCAGCGACAGCGGTTTAACTTCAGGTAAATGTTCCCCTTGGAAATGAAATGACAGGATAATACCACGGGGGAAGAAAGGGCGTCATAGGGATCAATAGAAGGCGGACATGACAACCCGAGGGACCCAATCAATAATCTATCCTGACAGAGTGGATACCAATTATTTTCAGGTTTTAAGGCTTAACATGGCAGTAACTAAGAATTACCGGTCATCACCCAGGAAAATCTGAGCAGGGGAGACTACTTATGCCAAATGGTAAAAAAAAATAAATTATATATTAGAATATATATATATATATATATATATATATATATATATATATATATATATATAAAAAATAATATAAATATAGATATATCATAGATAAAATAATATATATAAAATTATATATATATATATATATATATATATATATTATAGATAAAATTGTATATATATATATATATATATATATATATATATACACATATATATATATATATATATATATATATATTTTAATGGGATTGAATGGCAACTGTTGAAACAGCCCCTTCAGAATACGAGAAGTCTGTATTAGGATCCGATGACTCCATATCGGTGGATAAGAAACTAACTGTTGTTGTTGAATTTTCTTTGATTGTTCTTAAGCATGGTTTTTATTATGTAGAACCTGCAAGTTTTTAAGAATTTTTCAATAAACAGGAACTTTTAATATAATTTTGGCCTTGGATTATATTTGATAGAAATGTACTGTCACTCACCATAGCTGGGAAAAAAACATCCCTGGGTTGTCCCACATTGTGACTGCGATAGGGGATACATATCACAGCACAACAAATAAACACTTTTTGTCTGCTACTTGGCAAAAACCATGTGCGCTATACTAAATCGAATGCGCTGAATCCAAATCTGAAGTTAGTTTTTTTGTAGCACGTCAGGATATTAAGTTATTCCAATTTTTGTGAAAATTAAAATAAGCAATTAATAAAGATACAGAATCGTTATGTCCCACAGTTTCACAACATGTATTATCATTTTTATTGAAAAAGAAGTATAGGTAAATAAACCAAAAAACTTAAAAATCACTTATAGTAGCTTAAGAAATCGCTTTGAACTCAGCAGAGTACTTTTAAAAGTGCTTCAGGCACTTGCTTTTGCGCTTGTGAGTGGTCCTAGTGGCCCGTTGCAAAAACCAGCAGTAGTCGCCCATCATGTTGGGGTTAAAGCGACCTGGGTATCTTTTTTCCATAGTAGAAATGTCCTGGTGGAATCTCTCACCATGTTCGTCACTGACATTACCCATATTTGGAGGAAAGAAGTCAAGATGTGAATGTAGGAAATGCATTTTCAATGACATTCGGGCACCATGCATTTCGTATGCTTGAAGCATATTGTCTATTAGTTCAGCATAGTTTTCTGCTCTTTCGTTTCCAAGGAAGTTTTGAACTACTAATATAAATGCATCCCATGCAGTTAGTTCAAGTGGGGTGAGTTCTTTCTTGAAGATTTCATCATGGATTAGTTGGTGGATTTCAGGACCAATAAAGATTCCTGCTTTGAGTTTGGCCTCAGTTTTCAATGCACTAAACTTTTCCTTCAGATACTTAAATCCATTCCCTTGACGATCCATTGCTACTACAAAATTTTTCATTAGTCCTAGTTTAATGTGAAGAGGTGGAAGATAAACTTTAAGTGGATCGACAAGTGATTCGTGTTGAACATTGTGCTTACCAATCTTATGTTCATCTCTATTGGGCCACCGTTTAATTTTATAATGGTTGTTGTCATCTCGACTGTTCCATAGGCACAGAAAGCACATATGCTTAGTGTAACCTAACTGCAAACCAAGGACTAGTGCAACAACTTTGAGGTCAGCACAAATGTTCCATTGATGTTCTGAATATTTAATCAATTTCAGAATGATCTGCATAGAAGCATAGGTCTCTTTCATTCCAACCGCATGTGCAATGGGGACAGATGGCTTTTCATTGCCATTGTGCAACAGAACAGCTTTCAAGCTTGCTTTACTAGAGTCTATGAACAGTCTCCATTGATCTGAAAATGTCTACAACCCAACTCTAGCATAAGCCCATTCACATCAGTACAGAAGCAGACACCATTTTGCCTGAATAGGCGTATGGCCTTTTCTAAGTATAACTCAAAATCTGGACGTGCTGTGCAAATTCTGAGTTCATATTTGGAATCAGCATGTTCAAATTAGTAAAGAACACATGTTTTACCCTCAGTAGCAAAAACATTGTTGTGCTGTGATTCGATACCAATTTACAATGACTGTTGATGAACCACTGATGGCCCTCTGAAAACTTGAATTGAGGGCTACAACTACGACAGTAGTCCTACGTAGATGTTTGTCATGGGAGGCCTTTGTCATGATGTCTTCCTGCAGCTATGACAGCCCCCCCAGAGAAATTTTTAGAAATCAAATGCACATTCTGCACTGGACCAAGTACTAGAGTATCAACCAATCTTCTCTTCCTCTATAATCTGGAGAATATTGCCAATAAATATCTCTGACCCATTTGAAGGAGCTTCTCCAACCCAACTGGAAGTGGGGCACCATATATCCTTTGTTTATTCACTTGCACAATTGATATATTTGAGCTAATCATCCAGTTGACTAGTGCAGCTTTATTTTTTCTGTTGGCAGAGTTCAGGCAAACCTGAGGCTCGCAAGCTGCAGTCACTGCTCCCTTTGTTGCTTCCCCTTCTTCTCTGTAGTCTATGTCCTTAAATGATTCAAATGAGCGAGTGAAGGCCCTATGATATGAATAAGCGAGGACACTCTCAAATGTACAGAAGAGGGCCCTGCAAAATTTATAGAGGAGGACCCTTCCAAACATATGTTGGAGGGCCAGCTGAGGGCTCTTACCAGCCAGGTTTCTTGACACCTGCAAGCCCTCTGAAACTTGAATTGAAGGCTGCAGAATGACATGGAGGAGGAGGAGGGTAAAGCCCAACGCTACAATGGGCACATTGTAAACTGCTATGCAATATGTATTTCACTATCTGGGTCTCAATGAGGGAGGGACCGCCCAAATGTACAAGTAACAGCAGTCTCTCCAATACATATGTTACAGGACCACTTGAGGCCCCTCTGGTCAAAGATCAACATACCAACAGGCACATTCTAGCTGGCCTTGTAAAGTGCTGGGGAATAGCTAACTATACTCTATATTTATATTTAAAAAAGTACAGTTTGGAATTTTTAGTGCAATGCACATCTTATAATACATGCCATTTTTGAGTTGAGCTGGCTGTTTTGTTTTTCTTCACTGAATTGGTTGGTGGCTGACCTCCACCTTACCGTGCACCTCAATTTGGTTTGTTTTTCCACCTGACGACAACCAGGGAGGAGGGGTCAGTCAGTAAGTGGAGTTGAAAGGGGACGGACACACGGTACTGACCGAGGGGGTGTAGCAGTGACCTGTCAGCTCAGGCGTAGGGTTGCCGAGGGAGTAGGGAGGAGTACTGGTGGAACCATAGAACCGGCGGGGTGCAGAGCCCTAAGTCAGGGAAACGCTCCAGGCAGACCTGATAAAATCTGCACGTTGAGGGGACTATCCAGGACCTCACCAACCATAGAGTCCAGGACACAGTAGCGACGGGAGAACCGGGGAATGGACACAGAGAACCGACCCAACAGGGTTCAAGCTACCTGTCGTACAGACTAAGACTGAAAGACAACCAAGAGGGGACCCCCAGACGCTCCAAGCCACGGTGACCCACCATCCAGAGACAGGTGCAGGGGAAGTAAGCCACCAGGTCACTATTCTGCCACTGGAACTAAGGGGACCAGTGGTGAGGACCACCCTCCTTCGGGTTGCAACCAACATATTCGTGAGTAAAGAACCAGTTGCACTGGATACCCCTGTGTGACCTGTTTTCTTTCCACACCCCAGTGTTACCAACGGACATAAACAACAACCACCATCATCCATCCCTGGGGCCTAGCCCTACTTGCGGAGGGCCGCAATATCCAAGCTGCCATTAACAGCGGCCCCAGCCTTGAAGGACTGTGCCGTGGCAGGTGCATCCATATAGCCGCTGCCCGCAAGTGGCGTCACGAGAAAAACCTTATTATTATCCCTGTAAAAATCCCTTTTTTAAAACAGTACCCCCAGAGTCACGGAACCGGGCACCGTCCATTACACCCGTGACACTTCCCACTGAAACCAGGCCTGGGAACAGGTACCTAATAGCCCTGGGGTGCGACATAAGCAGTTCTACTTTTTCATGTGAGGCCGTATGGCACATTTTAAATAAAAATATTTTAGAGTAGGACTGCCCCAAAGAGATTTGCCGTGACGTGGTGGGTAGCTCAAGAACTTGCAATTTTTTGCCAAAAATCTCAATTTTTTTTTTAAAATACTACAGTTTGGAATTTTTAGTGTAGTGCACATCTTCTAATACATGCCATTTTTTAGTTGAGCTGGCTGTTTTGTTTTTTCTACCTAGAAATTATGTATGACAGAGGGGTATATAAATAAGAGGTATTATACCACTTTGATCCTTGAAGGTGATACATCTAAGGAAGCCATTGTGCTGTTTGACAAAAATCTCCTGATGAACTCCATCCATAATCAGGGCGGAGAGAAACGCGTCGAGATAGAATAAGAATTAATGCCGACATGAAATTGACATGTTCCCAGAGCAAATTCTAGAATGACAGATAAGTGATTTGGAACTATTTATTCCATATTTTGATATTACTATCCCAGATGAATTGAGAGGGAGTTTTAGGGTACAGAAGGGATAGCCGCCGAGGAATGGGGGCACCAAAAAACTGAGGGTGTGCTCCATTGCCAGGTAGAGGAAAGCTTATTGGGGATATTTATTATACCCCCTGTACTATACAAGATATGGTTTATTATCACCATTGGAGTATCTGTCTCTAGGTTGGGAGAGAAAAATTTGTTAATACGATTTTTTGATCTGATTCATTTACTTAGTGCTTCCTATAACAGCAGCAAATCAGAAAGGGATCTTTATCAATGTATGCAGTTCCTTCTCTATGAGACATGATTTATGTGTTTATACAAATGTCTGCTATTTAGATTAGGAGGTTTCTAAGTATATCAAATTGATAAGTGGTGGTGGTTATATATTGTTGTCTATGAACCCTAAGTGATAATTTTTATGTGTGACCCCGGTGACATAACACGTATTTAGTGAGGGTCAGAGAAGGGAGAGCCGCCGAGGAATGGGGGCATCGCTCACATTAGGATGTACTCCATTGACAGGCAGTGATATATTGAAGTAGGGCGAGAGGAAAGGGAATATACTAAACCCCGCCCCTTCCATCTATACCTCCTAGTCTGACGAGACATCTGTTTTGACTTGGGTCTCAGGAATTATTATAAAAAGAGGTTCATGGTACTGTTTATGCTACTTTAAGATTTTTAGTCCACATTGGGTTTATGTTTTTGTTTTGGTTTTTAAATGCATATGAATAAAAAGAATTTTTTAATAAGTAGGTAATTTCTGTCACAATATTTGCTAATCCTTACCTATTGCTTATACATATTTTCTGAAAAAAATGTATGACAGAGGGACCTACAAAATGTATGTCAGGGCCCTCCCAATTGTAAAATAAAAAAAAGCCAAAACACTACGTGTGAACAAACGCTAAATGGGATAATTTTTTTTTTTCTGGTTTATTTAGCCTTATATACAAGTAATAATGCAGGAAAAACTGTTTCTTAACCTTTTTGGCCTGTAAAATGCTATTTAGGTTAGGTGTGGAAGGTGTTCTTGTACATCTGTACTGATACTGTGATATCCTTATTCCCAGAAACCATATGTGAGTCAGAAATGCATGCAGTCGTATTCTCCAGGCTCTCCCCATTCAGTTTCATCACTTTCCAATCCATTTCAGCCTTTTTCTAAGGTCTCTTGGATCAGGCAGAAAATTACCTGCATTTTCCATTGACTTGTATTGTATTCGCTATATATGTGAGTCTTACAAAGTACTCGTTACAAGTATAGCGACTGCGTATATTTTGGTACTCGCTCATCTCTAATCATTAGTTCACCGATATCTTAGTTGATCCAGAAGAGAGCCTTACGAATAGCTGCAGATATTTGGACAACTCAGGCCACCTTAAGTAATGGGAAGAAAAAAAAGAGATTTTTTGACACCCTAGCTTTTTGGTGATTCCAAATAAACTAGTCAGGAGCGATTGGAGTTTTTTACATTTTTGTGTAGGTAGAGGAATGGGCAGGATACCAATGTAATATAATATTTTGGGAAGGAGCATTATATTGGCTACAGATATATGATCTATTCATGAGATGGGGAATTTGATATACAGTCATGGCCAAAAGTTTTGAGAATGCTACAAATATTAATTTTTACAAAGTCTACTGCTTCAGTTTTTCTAATGGCAATTTGCATATACTCCAGAATGTCATAAAGAGTGATCAGCTTAACAGCAATTACTTGCAAAGTCAATATTGGCTAAGAAAATGAACTTTAACCCCCAAAACACATTTCAACATCATTGCATTCCAGCCTAAAAAGGAGCAGCTAACATTGTTTTAGTGATTTTTCCATTAACACAGGTGTGGGTGTTGATGAGGACAGGGCTGGCGATCAATCAGTCATGATTAAGTAAGAATGACACCACTGGACACTTTAAAAGGAGGCTGGTGCTTGGTATCATTGTTTCTCTTCAGTTAACCATGGTTATCTCTAAAGAAACACGTGCAACCATCATTGCTCTGCACAAAAAATGGCCTAACAGGGAAGAGTATCGCAACTACAAAGATTGCACCTCAGTCAACAATCTATCGCATCATCAAGAACTTCAAGGAGAGAGCTTCCATTATTGCCAAAAAGGCTCCAGGGCGCCCAAGAAGGACCAGCAAACGCCAGGACCGTATCTTAAAACTGTTTCAGCTGCGGGATCGGACTGCCAGCAGTGCCGAGCTAGCTCAGCAATGGTAGCAGGCTGGTGTGAGTGCTTCTGCACGCACTGTGAGGTGGAGACTCTTTGAGCAAGGCTTGGTTTCAAGGAGGGCAGCAAAGAAGCCACTTCTCTCCAGAAAAAACATCAGGGACCGACTGATATTCTGCAAAAGGTACAGGAAGTGGACTGCTGAGGACTGGGGTCAAGTCATTTTCTCAGATGAATCCCCTTTTCGATTGTTTGGGACATCTGGAAAACAGCTTATTAGGAGAAGAAGAGGTGAGCGCTACCACCAGTCTTGTCTCATGCCAACTGTTAAGCATCCTGAAACGATTCATGTGTGGGGTTGCTTCTCAGCCAAGGGAAATCGGCTCACTCACAGTCTTGCCTAAAAACACAGCCATGAAAAAGAATGGTACCTGAATGTCCTCCAAGAGCAACTTCTCCCAACCATCCAAGAGCAGTTTGGCGCCCAACAATGCCTTTTCCAGCATGATGGAGCACCTTGCCATAAAGCAAAGGTGATCACTAAATGGCTCATGGAACAAAACAGAGATTTTGGGTCCATGGCCTGGAAACTCCCCAGATCTTAATCCCATTGAGAATTTGTGGGCAATCATCAAGAGACGGGTGGACAAACAAAAACCAACAAATTCTGGCAAAATGCAAGCATTGCATATGCAAGAATGGACAGCTAGCAGTCAGGATTTGGTCCAGAAGTTGATTGAGAGCATGCCAGGGAGAATTGCTGAGGTCTTGAAGAAGAAGGGTCAACACTGCAAATATTGACTTACTGCATTAACTCATTCTAACTGTCAATATAACCTTTTGGTACTCATAATATGATTGCAATTATATTTCTGTATGTGATGTAAACATCACACAAACACAAATAAAAACCAGAGGGCAACAGATCATGTGAAAATATAATTTTGGTGTCATTCTCAAAACTTTTGGCCATGACTGTACTGTATTTCTGAATATCATTGAGAGTAGTACAGTCGAAAAAATGAATTGCTTCTAAGTTCTTAATGGGAAAGGTTAACGATATACTGAAATATGGAATTGCTTTATATTCACTAAGTAAAGGGAGAATCCCTTTGTATCAAGAATTGGATATTAAGAGAAATAGCAATATTTAGAATTATTGATTTGGACGTATGTACGTTATAGTAACTAGAAGAGACAAAAGTAGTAATAACTTGAGAGATTTGGGTTACGGACTCATGAGGATTGGTAACACATAGAATTACATTATCCGCAAGTAGGCCAATACGCTGATCAGTCTGTTGGCAATGAATACAAATAATATTAATGTCAAACTTACTTACAGATGTGATTCGTTGAAGGTTGACTTTTTAGAAGTCAACCTTGAGATTGATACTTCTCGGGCATTAGGGTACCTTCACACTTAGCGATGCAGCAGCGATCCGACCAGCGATCTGACCTGGTCAGGATCGCTGCTGCATCGCTACATGGTCGCTGGTGAGCTGTCAAACAGGCAGATCTCACCAGCGACCAGTGAACAGCCCCCAGCCAGCAGCGACGTGCAAGCGACGCTGCGCTTGCACGGAGCCGCCGTCTGGAAGCTGCGGAGACTGGTAACTAAGGTAAACATCGGGTATGGTTACCCGATGTTTACATTAGTTACCAGCGCACAGCTGTGTGTGCAGGGAGCAGGGAGCCGCGCACACTGAGCGCTGGCTCCTTGCTCTCCTAGCTACAGTACACATCGGGTTAATTAACCCGATGTGTAATGCAGCTACATGTGCAGAGAGCAGGGAGCCGCGCACACTGCTTAGCGCTGGCTCTAAGCTCTCCTAGCTGCTGTACACATCGGGTTAATTAACCCGATTTGTACAGCAGCTACATGTGCAGAGAGCCGGAGCCGGCAGCACAGGCAGCGTGAGAGCTGCGGAGGCTGGTAACTAAGGTAAATATCGGGTAACCACCTTGGTTACCCGATGTTTATCTTAGATACCAGCCTCCGCAGCTGCCAGACGCCGGCTCCTGCTCCCTGCTTGCTTCATTTGTCGCTCTCTCGCTGTCACACTCAGCGATCTGTGTGTCACAGCGGGAGAGCGCCTTTGAAGAAAACGAACCAGGGCTGTGTGTAACGAGCAGCGATCTCGCAGCAGGGGCCAGATCGCTGCTCAGTGTCACACACAGCGAGATCGCTAATGAGGTCACTGCTGCGTCACAAAAAGCGTGACTCAGCAGCGATCTCGGCAGCGAGCTCGCTGTGTGTGAAGCACCCCTTAGAGACTGACGTCTGCAGGAAGTCAACAGCAGATAACTCCTTGTTACATTTCACGTCAGCGCATAATCATTCTACTCTTCAAGTGATCCCGATTGGCCAATTCCTCCGGATGAGGAGGATTTGCTCTACTGAAGACAAGTTTACAAAGCAGGCTGATGATTTAAAGAATAGATTCAAAGAAACGGAATACAGCAGGAGGTCCATTAACCCCTTCACCCCCGGCCACTAAAACACCCTAATGACCGGGCCATTTTTTGCAATTCTGACCAGTGTCACTTTGACGGGTTATAACTCTGGGACGCTTCAACGGATCCTGGCGATTCTGAGATTGTTTTTTCGTGACATATTGTACTTCATGTCAGTGGTAAATTTAGGCCGATATTTTTTGCGTTTATTTGTGAAAATTTAGGAAATTTGGCGAAAATTTTGAAAATTTCGCAATTTTCAAACTTTGAAAATTTATGCCCATAAATCTGAGAAATATGTCACACAAAATAGTTACTAAATAACATTTCCCACTTGTCTACTTTACATCAGCGCAATTTTCGAAACAAATTTTTTTTTCGTTAGGAAGTTAGAAGGGGTCAAAGTTCATCAGCAATTTCTCATTTTTCCAACAAAATTTAGAAAATCATTTTTTTTAGGGACCACATCACATTTGAGGTGACTTTGAGAGACCGAGGTGACAGAAAATACCCAAAAGTGACCCCATTCTAAAAACTGCACCCCTCACTCTGCTCAAAACCACATCCAAAAAGTTTATTAACCCTTTAGGTGCTTCACAGGAACCAAAGCAATGTGGAAGGAAAAAATGAAAATTTTACTTTTTAACACAAAAATGTTACTTTAGCCATAAAATTTTCATTTTCACAAGGGAGAAAAGAGAAAGTGCACCCTACAATTTATTGTGCATTTTCTCCTGAGTACGCCGATACCCCATATGTGGTAAAAATCAATTGTTTGGGTGCACAGCGGAGCTCGGAAGGGAAGGAGCGCCATTTGAATTTTTGAACGCAAAATTAGCTGCACTCATTAGCGGACGCCATGTCGGGTTTGAAGACCCCCTGAGGTGCCTAAACAATGGAGCTCCCCCACAAGTGACCCCATTTTGGAAACTAGAGCCCTCAAATATTTTTTCTAGATGTTTGGTGAGCACTTTGAACACCTGGGGGCTTCACAGAAGTTTATAACGTTGAGCCGTGAAAAGAAAAAATTTTTTTTTTACCACAAAACTGTTGCTTCAACTAGGTAGCTTTTTTTTTCACAAGGGTATTGGGAAAAAATGCAACATAAAATATATTGTCCATTTTCTCCTGAGTACGCAGATACCTCATATGTGGTGGAAATCAAATGTTTGGACACACGGCAGTGCTCGGAATGCAAGGAGCGCCATTTGAATTTTTGAACGCAAAATTAGCTGCACTAATTAGCGGACGCCATGTCGGGTTTGAAGACCCCCTGAGGTGCCTAAACAATGGAGCTCCCCCACAAGTGACCCCATTTTGGAAACTAGAGCCCTCAAATATTTTTTCTAGATGTTTGATGAGCACTTTGAACACCTGGGGGCTTCACAGAAGTTTATAACGTTGAGCCGTGAAAAGAAAAAATTTTTTTTTTTACCACAAAACTGTTGCTTCAACTAGGTAGCTTTTTTTTTCACAAGGGTATCGGGAAAAAATGCAACATAAAATGTATTGTCCATTTTCTCCTGAGTACGCAGATACCTCATATGTGGTGGAAATCAAATGTTTGGACACACGGCAGTGCTCGGAAGGCAAGGAGCGCCATTTAAATGCAAAATTAGCTGCACTAATTAGCGGACGCCATGTCGGGTTTGAAGACCCCCTGAGGTGCCTAAACAATGGAGCTCCCCCACAAGTGACCCCATTTTGGAAACTAGAGCCCTCAAATATTTTTTCTAGATGTTTGATGAGCACTTTGAACACCTGGGGGCTTCACAGAAGTTTATAACGTTGAGCCGTGAAAAGAAAAATTTTTTTTTTTACCACAAAACTGTTGCTTCAACTAGGTAGCTTTTTTTTTCACAAGGGTATTGGGAAAAAATGCAACATAAAATGTATTGTCCATTTTCTCCTGAGTACGCAGATACCTCATATGTGGTGGAAATCAAATGTTTGGACACACGGCAGTGCTCGGAAGGCAAGGAGCGCCATTTAAATGCAAAATTAGCTGCACTCATTAGCGGACGCCATGTCAGGTTTGAAGACCCCCTGAGGTGCCTAAACAATGGAGCTCCCCCACAAGTGACCCCATTTTGGAAACTAGAGCCCTCAAATAATTTTTCTAGATGTTTGGTGAGCACTTTGAACACCTGGGGGCTTCACAGAAGTTTATAGCGTTGAGCCGTGAAAAGAAAAAATTTTTTTTTACCACAAAACGGTTGCTTCAATTAGGTAGCTTTTTTTTTCACAAGGGTAACAGGAAAAAATGCACCATAAAATGTATTGTGCATTTTCTCCTGAGTACGCAGATACATCATATGTGGTGGAAAGTAATTGTTTGGGCGCATGGCGGGGCTCAGAAGAGAAGGAGCGCCATTTGACTTTTCAAACGCACAGACGCAGTGCACTGATCGGCCGCTGCAGGACGCACGGTCGGATGCGATAAAAAAAGCGTCTGGGATACGTAAAAAAAAAAAGTCACGCCAAAAATTGACCATGGATGCAGATATGTTATGTGCATCCCTGATCAGCGCTCGGCGGGACGCACAGACGGATGCCATACAAAAATTGTCGCGAATACGGAAAAAAGTCACGCCAAAAATTGAGCAGGGATGCCGATCCGTTATCTGCATCCCTGATCAGCGCTCGGCGGGACGCACGGACGGATGCGATACAAAAAGCGTCGCGAATACGGAAAAAAGTCACGCCAAAAATTGAGCAGGGATGCCGATCCGTTATCTGCATCCCTGATCAGCGCTCGGCGGGACGCACGGTCGGACGCGATACAAAAAGCGTCGCGAATACGGAAAAAAGTCACGCCAAAAATTGAGCAGGGATGCCGATCCGTTATCTGCATCCCTGATCAGCGCTCGGCGGGACGCACGGACGGACGCGATACAAAAAGCGTCGCGAATACGGAAAAAAGTCATGCCAAAAACTGACCACGGATGCAGATCCGTTATCTGCATCCCTGATCAGCGCTTGGCGGGACGCACGGACAGATGAAGTGTAAAAATGGACAGGATACAAGAAAAAAAAAAAAAAAAAGTTATACTCACAGTACCAAGAGGATCACTGACCAGAAGAGTTGCAGAGGAACAAGAAGGCAGTGAGATAGACAGCTTTACACCAGCAGCAGGCAGGACGTTGGACAGATCAGCAGAAGGACCCAGCGATGGAGGCAGATGTGATCGGGCCAGTGAAGACCTCGGACGACCCGTGAAGGCAGGTAAGAGGACGTCGGGGGGGGGCAGGGGGGGATGGGGAGAGGGGGGGGCAGATGGGGGGGGGTTAGAGGGAGAGCAGAGGGGGCGGAGAAGCAAAGGCAGAAGGAAGGAACCTTGGAAGCAGAATAGAGATGACAGAGGAGGCAGGCAGATCGCGTGGGGAGCAGATCGGGATGCCGGGGGGCAGATCGGGGCGTAGGGGGGCAGATCGGGGCGTAGGGGGGCAGATCTGGGGGGGCACGGGCAGGGGCCTTCACGGGAGCGCGCAGGGGCCTTCACGGGAGCGCGCAGGGGCCATCGCCGGAGCGCAATACTTACCTTTGGAGCTGGCGCGGTGACAGCAGAGGCGGCGTCTGCGGCGGCAGCAGCGGTGGCGTGGTACCAAAAGTACCAGCCACTCCACGCTGCAGCCATGTTGGGGGAGGGTCCCCAGAGCAGTACAGGCCTGGGGAGGGCGGCCACCGGCAGATCAGACCGCCCCACTGCACACTGATTGGAGCGATTGCGCGTCATAGCACGATCGCTCCAATCAGTGCTGCAGGGGCTGGGGGCGGCATGTTTGAGGTCCACCTATGATATGCTGCAGCAGCTGCGGCATCTCATAGCTGGATCTCACAGGATCGCACTAATTCGGGCATTACTTTTGCCGAAATTAGTGCGATCGATGTGGTTGGCGGTTCAGATTTGAACAGCCAATCACATCGATCGTCGATAGGGGGTGGCGATGCCACCCCCCCTGGGGTCAAGCAAAGGTCCCCTGCTGTAAGAAACAGCAGGGGACATCATTTGAAAGCCGTTGCTATGGCCACGGCAATCAAATGAAGTTTAGGCAGTAAAATTACGTCCCTGGTCGTTAAGTCACGTTAAAATAGGACGTAATTTTACTGCCCGCGGTCGTGAAGGGGTTAAGAGGGGCTTTAATAGGGCTAAAAATACTAAATGTGATCAATTATTACAACCTTTACTTCCCAAGGTGAATTAATCCACCAAAATCAGGTTAATCTCTACCCATAACCAGCAATGGGGTCAAATGTGGTCAATATTAGGGAGACATTGGCCAATTTTGATCTCTAAAGGCCACTTCACACACAGAGATAAATCTTTGGCAGATCTGTGGTTGCAGTGAAATCATGGACATATTGTTCCATTTGTACACAGCCACAAACCTGGCACTGATTGTCCACAATTTCACTGCAACCACAGATCTGCCAAAGATTTATCTCTGTGTGTAAAGTGGCCTTAAAACTTCACTTAGGAATTGCCTCACTAATGCCTCATCTATGACCTTGAGGCGTTCCAGGAACTTGAGGGACCTATTGGTTTTTAGTCACTATATCCCTGCGACTCCCAATTTGTTTGGATCCATTAATCCATGTAAAGGCTGTTACATATGCGGATACTGTGTGGCTTGCAATAACATCGACAGAGGTACTACTTTTTCCTTGGCAGATGGCAGGCGACACTAACATCAGGGAGTATATCACATGCGGTACAACACATGTGATATACCATGCGACGTATGGGTGTCCGCAGGTGTATATCGTAATATCTTGGGAGTTACGGATCAGAACAAGGGACCACACGTCAGGGACATAGTTGCGACAAAAATGGTGTAAGATGTCTCGACACAAAACTTTGCAGCGACATTTTAGGACAACTCATAACTTCAACCCTAGTTCCCTCAGACCTGTTATACATGGAGTCTTCAGAGGGGGCAATCTCAAGAAACGCCTGGCCCAACGCTTACCAGGTGGATTGTTACCCTGGGGACTATGTCTCCGGATGGACTAAACAAATCCTTTAGTTTCTCCTCATTTTTATGATTGACCATCTGAGTTAAATATCTGAAATATCCTCTTCACGTGTGTTCTTTTCATTATATGTTTTTCTTACCTCCTTTTTATTACCCTATATTGGGGTGTCTTGCCTGTATTGATGTGCACCTTCCTTTCTATTAAGACCTCATGAAATCATTCCTCCTGGTCCTTTAATGTGCGTCTTTTTGGTCCAAACGATGAATGGTTTTTAGGAATTTCGACAACCTATCAGCACAATGGATGTATTTTTAGTATGATGCTGTTTTACATACATGCACATACTGCCTATACTGTAATTATGACATACATATTTATAGTATTATTACTATTACTTATCTTTACATTTTGAGGAATATGTGCATCTATTTAGATTGATTCTTATATTGTATATGTGTGTGCTGATTTGGCTGTGGCAATGTATTAAGCACATTTAGTCCCCGCGACACCACTATGAGCACTTTCCTTCTTGAGGTTGCCCCTGTGTGCGGAGGTGACGCGTTCCTCCTGTTATCAGGAGCAATCTCGATGATGTGCGATCACAGTGGTAATAAACCATGTGACCATGTGATTCTCATGTGACCTACACTGCTATGACGCCAACGCTGTGAAGCCAGGCCTCTACAACAGCATCCTCTGATATTATTAGAGTGGTGAGCGCATGCTCGGTGACGTGTGTTACGTAATTGATCACGTGGTCACTCACAGGTCCTTTTATAAGGTCTTGCAAGGCTATGGAGACTATCACAAACCTCTGAGAAGAAGCGGACAATCCGCCTGAGAAACGGCTGTCAGGCTCTTCCCTTCAGTCCACATGCCCTGCTTATACCCCTGAGACTACTGGGTAAGACAACTTTGTTGCAAACACATTATAATTAAGAGTGCAAGTTACCATGATATTCTCTACATGAGCACAATCTTTATATTCATTACTAACGCTGTGATTAGATGTTGCTACACAGGCGACCTCTTGTGGGAATTAAATGTATTTTCCCTTTACCACTGTACTTTATGTCTTTACCAATTTGAGCAGATGATTGAATCTATTATATATAATATTCTGTAGGTTTAGCTTGGGCACTGTGTCCAATTCCTGTCTTGTATTAAATCTTGTATTGTTTTAATAAATATTTTTGTAATTGTTTAATAAAGATTCATTAATTATACATGTAAAATCTCCATTGTTTTTTAGTTTGCAGCTGATCAGCCTTGCCTATTTTCATGCCAGAAATATTTGGAGAAACAAATTGACTTGGCAAAGGGCTCCATTAATAAAGCGAAAATTAAAGGGGATAATGGGCAACCTGGCGTGACCTATTTGTAGTAGGGACGGGTTAGAAAGTACAATTGATGAGTAAATTTGTGCAGTGGTCAATGTGTTAAGTACCATAATTGAGGACGAGATAGGACCAGAGATGCCAAATTTTATGAGCACTTCTTGGAGGTAACCCCAGTGTAATCGATTGAATGCTTTCACCGCATCCAAGGACAGAAGCAAATAAGGCATTCCACGAAACCCCACCTTAGAAATAATGTTGGTAACGTGACCTGTACCTTCAGCAGTTTGACTTTTTACAAAACCCACCTGATCCTGTTCTGTAAGTGATAAAATATTAAGATTAAGAGATATGGCTTTAGTGTATAGTTTAGATCTGAATTTTAAAGGGTTATTGTCTTTAACGTTGGCTGGCTTAGGTAGTGTAATAATGAAAGCCACAAGCATTTTTTTAGGATACAATTTAGTCTTAGCGGCTTTATTAAAGTCTCACTAAATAAGGAGCTTGCAGCAATTAATATTTCTTATCATATTCGTTTGTGACACCATCCAGTCCTGGGGCTTTGTTAAGCTTTAATAACTCTACAGCTTTTATTTCTTGAAAGGTAAATGGTTGGGAGACAGTTTGTATGTTCAGGATTCAATTGAGTTACCTTTATTTTATTCAGAAAGGAAGCTCTTGTAATCCGGATGGAGAGTTTTGGTATCTGTTTCCAAGATGTATAATTTGTGATAATTAGGAAACTCATTGGTAATGTTCTGAGGATCTATTAATTTACATTTGTCAGATGAGTAGAAGAAAGATATACGGGATGGAGCGGTTTAAGATTTTGTTTGCTAAAAAGGGAGCTTCTTACTGTGCCAATAATGACAGTACTTTTTTAGCGTTTGTTCATGTTGGTGAACTTTCCTCCCACCTCTCCTCTAACTCTCTCTTCGACAACCTCCAGTCCGCCTTCCGTCCACATCATTCCACTGAAACTGCCCTGACTAAAATTACAAATGACTTACTTACTGCCAAAGCTAACAACCACTTCTCTATACTCCTACTTCTAGACCTATCCTCAGCCTTTGACACTGTCGACTACTCCCTGCTACTACAGATCCTCTCTTCCCTTGGTGTCAGAGACCTCGCCCTATCCTGGATCTCTTCATACCTTTCCAACCGCACTTTTAGTGTCTCCCACTCCCACACAACCTCTTCATCCCGCCATCTCTCTGTTGGTGTCCCTCAAGGCTCTGTCCTGGGACCCTTACTCTTTTCCATCTATACGTTTGGACTGGGACAACTCATAAAGTCCCATGGCTTCCAGTACCACCTATATGCCGACGACACTCAAATCTACCTCTCTGGTCCAGATGTCACTTCTCTGCTGTCCAGAATCCCAGAGTGCCTATCGGCTATATCTTCCTTCTTTTCCTCTCGCTTCCTAAAGCTCAATGTGGCCAAAACTGAACTGATCATCTTTCCTCCGTCTCACCTACACTCCCTACCTGATCTAGCTATTACAATAAATAACATCACGCCTTTCCCAGCACCCAAAGTTCGGTGCCTCGGAGTGACCTTGGACTCTGCCTTGTCCTTCATACCACACATCCAATCCCTCACCGCCTCCTGCCGTCTTCAACTCAAAAATATTTCCAGAATCCGTCCTTTCCTCAATTCTTAATCTACAAAAATGCTAGTGCATGCTCTCAATCTCCCGCCTCGACTACTGCAACATCCTCCTGTGGTCTCCCTGCTTACACGCTCGCCCCTCTCCAGTCCATCCTTAATTCTGCTGCCCGAATGATCCACCTCTTTCCTCAATACCACCCCGCTTCTCATCTCTGCAAATCCCTCCATTGGCTCTTAATCTTCCATCGCATCCAATTCAAACTACTAACACTGACCTACAAAGCCATCAATAATCTGTCTCCTCCGTATATCTCTGAACTAATCTCTCGCTACACTCCAAAACGTAATCTTCGGTCCTCCCAAGATCTCCGTCTCTCATTCGCTCCTCATGCAACCGACTCCAAGACTTCTCCCGAGCATCCCCAGTCTCCTGGAACTCGCTGCCTCAACACGTCAGACTATATACTACACTTGCAAACTTTAAACGGAACCTGAAAACTCATCTGTTCAGAAATGCCTATAACCTTCAATGACCCCACTGCCCCACTACCGTGCGGAGCTGCCGGACCACCCCCGTGCGGGGCTGCCGCCCCACCACCATGCGGAGCTGCCGGACCACCCCCATGCGGAGCTGCCGCCCCACCACCGTGCGGAGCTGCCGCCCAACCTACACCCCGCCTACTGTCTCCTCCCCAAAACCCTTTAGAATGTAAGCCCGAAAGGGCAGGGCCCTCTTCCCTCTGTACTAGTCTGTTTATTGAAACTTGTATATGTTTTCTGTATGTAACCCCCCTTCTCATGTACAGCACCATGGAATCAATGGTGCTCTATAAATAATAATAATAATAATAATAATGTTGGTAAAAATGTGCATGCAGTTGGTTTTAAAGCTGGGATATCTCTAATGCTCGATCATTGGAAAATTATAATTTATTGAGATTATGGAGGGTACAAAGTTTATTTTGTATATCTGTATAAAGTAACTGCTTATCATTATTGTGGAATGATTGTTTGATAAATTGACCTCTTAAGTATCTTTGTGCGCACACAAGAGAGTCGTATCCAAGACTTCACTATTATCATTTAGTTCAAAATAATCCAGGATGGATTGTTGAAAGTATGGGGAAGAGAGCGGATGATTTAAAATGTAGTTGTTTGAACACCAAATTGGGTTGGGAAAAGGTTTGAATAGCTCTTTTATAGATAAATACAGGCACGATCTGACCACGTTATAGCAGCAAAACACGTTTGATTCAGTTGAAGTAATGCTGCTGTAACATTTAAAAGCTAAATAATCAGTAAAACCTAATCTCATGTTTCTTAAATTTCTACATGATACAGATTATCGGAATTTATACTTCTTAGCTCAAATGGGTTTATTATAATCACCTCACATTTTCAAGGAAACAAAACTTTCCTTTACTAAAGAGGCAGTCGCTTAGATAGCAAAGGAACTGCTCCTCTTTGGTGAAGTGTCAGAATACGGTTGCCAATTTCAAGAGAAGGTTCCACAATTGGGGCCACTTTAGGGAATTCATTCAATCAGGATTTAAATAAACACGCACTAAGATTGGATCCTTACACCTAAACCAACATCTGAACCTATCACACGGCTAAAAGGTACTTATGATGACCAAACTGATTGCATTACAAGTATCCTCAGAAAATATTGGGGGATTCTCAGGGCAGATCCCGATACTTCTGGTTTCATATTTGTATCCCCCTGTCATCTTAAGGAAGGGGAGATCTATCAAGGTCATGTGGTACACAACCATCTCTCTATATAAAAAATAAAAAAGCCGTTACCTGGTTGGACAACATATCACTGGGTGCCTTCAGGTTTGATAACTTTAGTTTTGCCAACATGTCACTCCTAATACTTTTAGAAGTGTTGTTACAAATTGGGTCTATAAAAACGACTTTGCCAATTGTAAAACCACTGGTGTAGTGTAGCTGTGCACCTACACTTGCCCCAAAGATTAAGTAGGAAAAACGACACGACAACTTCAGGTTCATATTAGCGAAAACCTTGGGGATTTTAGACATGGCAGGGAGACCCCTTTGGCACATCATGTTAATGCCGTAGATGGTAGCGATATACTGTTTCATTTCAAAGTAAACTATCCCACAAAGTGATTGGGATGAAAGGATATTGCTAAGGGAAAGCAGGTGGATTTTTTGGCTTGAGTTAAGGCCCTGTCACACACAGAGATAAATCTGCGAAAGATCTGTGGTTGCAGTGAAATTGTGGACAATCAGTGCCAGGTTTGTGGCTGTGTACAAATGGAACAATATGTCCATGATTTCACTGCAACCACAGATCTGCCAAAGATTTATCTCTGTGTGTGTGACGGGGCCTTTATACTCAGCCCCAAGGACCTTAACCAGCAATTAAGCTTTGTTAGATTTATTAAGTCTGTCCAGCTCTAGTGGTATTTACACTTTAGCATACCTTTTACATACAACCTCCATTTCTGGTATAGGCCCTAGTGACCACTGGTATTTTTTATAAATTGATGATCATTTGGTCTTGTATATATTTTTTTTAAATTGTTCGTGCACTTATTGGGATCAAGATTGTATTATTGTCCTGTACATTTTTTGATAATATCCCCAACTAATGAAGAGTATAATCATGTCTGTCCCTTATTATTGCGCTATCTATAGTCCAGATCTACAGTGCTTCTTGTCCACATCAAATATCATGCTGCCTATTTGTGCCCATAACTCATAGGGGTATTTCTACATCTGCTATATCTGTAGTATTATGCGTTTACATACGGTTTTTCCATACAGCGTGCATGCGCAGCTAGCAGGCAGTTGTTGAAACGCATTTGCATCCCACCACTCTCTAGGGTGCGTGATTTCTCATCCCTACTATATGATAGACGTTTAATTCGGCTTCTGTTATTACGTCACATCCGGCGTGCTGCACTAAGTGGAATCCCACGATGCATTCCATTGCCCATCAGGTCACATCAGGTACGCTGTACTCAGTGAAGCCCAAGATGTGATCCACCGCCTATAACGTCACTTTCTACACTCCAGAAGCGATATTAATCCTGGCCATATATGGCGCAGTTTCCTCTAATGCCTGCATATGTTACGGCACAGCGGTGTCACATGCTGTATTTTCTGCATCCTGGTCTTCTTCTCCAATGCACCACACAAGTGGAACCCATTAACTCCAAAACCCTATCTCTCCTATGGATAATGACAAAACAAAGAAAAAATAGTGTCTTTTAGTCCCTAAAATAAAAGTATTTTAATATAAAGATCCAGAGTTCTGTGATCAGTAACCTGTAATGATCAATCTCAGCAGCAGGCGGAGGATGATAGAACTGACATCCTGATATCATTCAGAACTTGTGTTATATATTCTGGATTTTACTGTACTTTTGCATTCTTGGCCATCCATTAAAAAAAAAATGAAAATACCGAATATAAAAGTATCAAACACAGCAATAAATATATGAAGATGACCAAATGTGTAAAGTGAAAAAAAAATGCTAAAAAGGCTGTTACACTAGTGATGTGTCGGTCGGGAACAATCCGATCCAAAGATCCGGCTCCTTGCTGTGACTGACAGGAGCTGGATCCTCAGTGAGAGCCACTAAATTCTCTAAACGGCTCTCAGTGGGCGTAAAAAAAATGGGTGTTTGGTGGGCAAAACCCCGCCCACTTAGCAAAGTAATTGGTCAGTTGGGAGTGGGCAGGGTTTAGCAGCGGGTAGGCGGGGTTTCAGCATCGTCAACAAAAGATTAAATGTGTGTTTACCTGTGGTGAACACATAATTAATAGGGAGCCAGGAACGAGCCAAAAGAGTCGGCTCTTTTTGGTAAACGAGGCCATGGGAACCGGATCACCAAAAAGAGTTGGACTGCCCATGACTATGATACACCAATGAAGTGACAAAATTATTCATGAAAAAAATTCTACTAGAAATGAATGTGAAAAACTTGCAAAAATGTGAAGCGCTGAATAAATATATGGCCAGAATATACTGTATATACAGTATATCCATCACTGCCCACACTGTGGGTTGGGACTATCAATATACGGACAATTTGAATTTAGCAATTATAAGGCTCCTGTCAGGTCTGATAACGCTCTTAACCTGCATCTATCGGGTTAATCAGCAGTTTAATACTGTTTGAAAGGTCCTGGCCGATGTACTGGAAATGCGGCTTCGAGGAAAACGTTTACGTTACTTCTCTCAGTAGCCCCCGGTGCTAACACCGCTCACAACACGTGGACAGCCTGCTCTGCACTAATACACTGCACCGCAAGAAGTGAAGGTGCCAGAGCGGTGGCAACAATTTCTCCGGACACGCCTGTATGACTAAAAGCCTACTGGGGGAAAAGTTTATTTTCATTTTCAGTACTGCAGCTGGCATCATCCAAAAGGCCCCGTCACACACACAGATAAATCTTTGGCAGATCTGTGGTTGCAGTGAAATCATGGACATATTGTTCCATTTGTACAAAGCCACAAACCTGGCACTGATTGTCCACAATTTCACTGCAACCACAGATCTGCCGCAGATTTAGCTCTGTGTGTGACAGGGCCTAAACCATATTAACCTGCAGATATCCGCAGGGTCACTTGAAATATTTTTACCAGGCCTTTGTGGTTGTAAATTAAAAAGTGAGAAAAAAAAATACTTAAATATCTTAACAAGTAAAGTTAAAGAGCACATGTAGTATAAAACCCCAAAATAGCCTTAGTGAAAAAATAGTGGTATATGCTCTAGTCAGGAACTGGTAGAAATGGGGGTATATGTTCTAGTCATGAACTGGTTAATGGTGACTTGTTTTTGTAAAGATGGAGTCAGTACATTTCTAACGGCTCAGCCCTGGTGTCAGCCTCATTCAGACTTCAGCGATTTTTTTAACAAAAAAATTGGTCTGAGTTTCAGCAGTGGGTTTTTTTTGTCAGTTTGTTCAGTCAGATTTTATAATCAAAGTTTGTCCGATTTTTTTCATTTTTTTCTTGGATGAAAAAGCAAAAAAGAAGGGAATTTTGTTTACTTACCGTAAATTCCTTTTCTTCTAGCTCCAATTGGGAGACCCAGACAATTGGGTGTATAGGCTATGCCTCCGGAGGCCGCACAAAGTATTACACTAAAAGTGTAAAGCCCCTCCCCTTCTGCCTATACACCCCCCGTGGTCACACGGGCTGCTCAGTTTTGGTGCAAAAGCAAGAAGGAGGAAAAAACAATTATAAACTGGTTAAAGTATGCTCAATCCGAAGGAATAACGGAGAACTGAAACCATTCAACATGAACAACATGTGTACACAAAAAAACAGGGGCGGGTGCTGGGTCTCCCAATTGGAGCTAGAAGAAAAGGAATTTACGGTAAGTAAACAAAATTCCCTTCTTCTTTGTCGCTCCATTGGGAGACCCAGACAATTGGGACGTCTAAAAGCAGTCCCTGGGTGGGTAAATAATACCTCATAATAGAGCCGTAACGGCTCTGGCCTACAGGTGGCTAACCGCCGCCTGAAGGACTCGCCTACCTAGGCTGGCATCTGCCGAAGCATAGGTATGCACCTGATAGTGTTTTGTGAAAGTGTGCAGGCTCGACCAGGTAGCAGCCTGACACACCTGCTGAGCCGTAGCCTGGTGCCTCAAAGCCCAGGATGCACCCACGGCTCTGGTAGAATGGGCTTTCAGCCGTGAAGGAACCGGAAGCCCTGCAGAACGGTAAGCTTCGAGAATTGGTTCCTTGATCCACCTAGCTAGGGTTGATTTGGAAGCCTGTGACCCTTTACGCTGGCCAGCGATAAGGACAAAGAGTGCATCCGAGCGGCGCAGCGGCGCCGTACGAGAAATGTAGTACCTGAGTGCTCTCACTAGATCTAACAAGTGCAAATCCTTTTCACATTGGTGAACTGGATGAGGATAAAAAGAAGGTAAGGAGATATCCTGATTCAGATGAAAGGGGGATACTACTTTAGGGAGAAATTCCGGAACCGGACGCAGAACCACCTTATCTTGGTGAAACACCAGGAAGGGGGCTTTGCATGACAGAGCTGCGAGCTCCGACACTCTCCGAAGTGAAGTGATTGCTACTAGGAAAACCACTTTCTGTGAAAGGCGTGCGAGAGAAATATCTTTCATTGGCTCAAACGGTGGTTTCTGAAGAACCAGCAGTACCCTGTTCAGATCCCAGGGTTCCAACGGACGTTTGTAAGGAGGCACGATGTGACAAACCCCCTGCAGGAACGTCCGTACTTGAGGAAGCTTGGCTAGGCGCTTCTGAAAAAACACAGAGAGCGCAGAGACTTGTCCCTTAAGGGAGCCGAGTGACAAACCCTTTTCTAATCCGGACTGAAGAAAAGACAGGAAAATGGGCAAGGCAAATGGCCAGGGAGAAAAACTCCCAGCAGAGCACCATGACAGGAATATTTTCCACGTCCTGTGGTAGATCCTGGCGGACGTTGGTTTCCTAGCCTGTCTCATAGTGGCAATGACCTCCTGAGACAATCCTGAGGACGCTAAGATCCAGGACTCAATGGCCACACAGTCAGGTTCAGGGCCGCAGAATTCTGATGGAAAAACGGCCCTTGAGACAGTAAGTCTGGACGGTCTGGTAGTGCCCACGGTTGGCCGACCGTGAGATGCCACAGATCCGGGTACCACGACCTCCTCGGCCAGTCTGGAGCGACGAGGATGGCGCGGCGGCAGTCGGCCCTGATCTTGCGTAACACTCTGGGCAACAGTGCCAGAGGAGGAAACACATAAGGGAGTTGAAACTGCGACCAATCCTGAACTAAGGCGTCTGCCGCCAGAGCTCTGTGATCGTGAGATCGCGCCATGAATGCCGTGACTTTGTTGTTGTGCCGGGATGCCATTAGGTCGACGTCCGGCATCCCCCAGCGGCAACAGATCTCCTGAAACACGTCCGGGTGAAGAGACCATTCTCCTGCGTCCATGCCCTGGCGACTGAGAAAGTCTGCTTCCCAGTTTTCCACGCCTGGGATGTGAACTGCGGAGATGGTGGAGGCCGTGGCTTCCACCCACATCAAAATCCGTCGGACTTCCTGGAAGGCTTGCCGACTGCGTGTCCCGCCTTGGTGGTTGATGTAAGCCACCGCTGTGGAGTTGTCCGATTGAATTCGGATCTGCTTGCCTTCCAGCCACTGCTGGAAAGCCTTCAGGGCAAGATACACTGCTCTGATTTCCAGGACATTGATCTGGAGTGAGGACTCTTGCTGAGTCCACGTACCCTGGGCCCTGTGGTGGAGAAAAACTGCTCCCCACCCTGACAGACTCGCGTCCGTCGTGACCACTGCCCAGGATGGAGGTAGAAAAGATTTCCCCTTCGATAGTGAAGTGGGAAGAAGCCACCACCGAAGAGAAGCTTTGGTTGCTTGAGAAAGAGAGACGTTTCTGTCGAGAGACGTCGGATTCCTGTCCCATTTGCGTAGGATGTCCCATTGAAGAGGACGCAGATGAAACTGCGCAAAAGGAACTGCCTCCATCGCCGCTACTATCTTCCCTAGGAAGTGCATGAGGCGTCTCAGGGAGTGCGACTGGCCCTGCAGGAGAGATTGCACTCCTGTCTGTAGTGAACGCTGTTTGGTCAGCGGGAGTTTCACTATCGCTGCTAGAGTATGAAACTCCATGCCAAGATATGTTATCGATTGGGCCGGTGTCAGATTTGACTTTGGAAACTTGATAATCCACCCGAAACTCTGGAGAGTTTCTAGAGTAGCGTTGAGGCTGTGTTGGCATGCCTCTTGAGAGGGTGCCTTGACCAGCAGATCGTCCAAGTAAGGAATCACTGAGTGTCCCTGAGAGTGGAGTACCGCTACTACTGAAGCCATGACCTTGGTGAAGACCCGTGGGGCTGTCGCCAGGCCGAACGGCAGTGCCACGAACTGCAGGTGCTCGTGTCCTACGGCAAAGCGTAG
>NW_027443170.1:0-55893 GCF_048569485.1 Anomaloglossus baeobatrachus
GGTGCACTGGTGTGCGTTTACCAAACTATTATATAACGCACAAGTGTAGTGTATAATACACGTCAGTCAGCAGTGGCTGATAGTGTCAGAGTTCTTAATTTTTGCTCCTAAAACCTGTGTTAGGTTATTATTGCGTCCGTGCTTGGTTTTTAAAACCGCACGTGCTGTGCCTGTTGGTGGCAGCGTACAGGTGCACTGGTGTGCGTTTACCAAACTATTATATAACGCACAAGTGTAGTGTATAATACACGTCAGTCAGCAGTGGCTGATAGTGTCAGAGTTCTTAATTTTTGCTCCTAAAACCTGTGTTAGGTTATTATTGCGTCCGTGCTTGGTTTTTAAAACCGCACGTGTGTGCCTGTTGGTGGCAGCGTACAGGTGCACTGGTGTGCGTTTACCAAACTATTATATAACGCACAAGTGTAGTGTATAATACACGTCAGTCAGCAGTGGCTGATAGTGTCAGAGTTCTTAATTTTTGCTCCTAAAACCTGTGTTAGGTTATTATTGCGTCCGTGCTTGGTTTTTAAAACCGCACGTGTGTGCCTGTTGGTGGCAGCGTACAGGTGCACTGGTGTGCGTTTACCAAACTATTATATAACGCACAAGTGTAGTGTATAATACACGTCAGTCAGCAGTGGCTGATAGTGTCAGAGTTCTTAATTTTTGCTCCTAAAACCTGTGTTAGGTTATTATTGCGTCCGTGCTTGGTTTTTAAAACCGCACGTGTGTGCCTGTTGGTGGCAGCGTACAGGTGCACTGGTGTGCGTTTTACCAAACTATTATATAACGCACAAGTGTAGTGTATAATACACGTCAGTCAGCAGTGGCTGATAGTGTCAGAGTTCTTAATTTTTGCTCCTAAAACCTGTGTTAGGTTATTATTGCGTCCGTGCTTGGTTTTTAAAACCGCACGTGTGTGCCTGTTGGTGGCAGCGTACAGGTGCACTGGTGTGCGTTTACCAAACTATTATATAACGCACAAGTGTAGTGTATAATACACGTCAGTCAGCAGTGGCTGATAGTGTCAGAGTTCTTAATTTTTGCTCCTAAAACCTGTGTTAGGTTATTATTGCGTCCGTGCTTGGTTTTTAAAACCGCACGTGTGTGCCTGTTGGTGGCAGCGTACAGGTGCACTGGTGTGCGTTTACCAAACTATTATATAACGCACAAGTGTAGTGTATAATACACGTCAGTCAGCAGTGGCTGATAGTGTCAGAGTTCTTAATTTTTGCTCCTAAAACCTGTGTTAGGTTATTATTGCGTCCGTGCTTGGTTTTTAAAACCGCACGTGTGTGCCTGTTGGTGGCAGCGTACAGGTGCACTGGTGTGCGTTTACCAAACTATTATATAACGCACAAGTGTAGTGTATAATACACGTCAGTCAGCAGTGGCTGATAGTGTCAGAGTTCTTAATTTTTGCTCCTAAAACCTGTGTTAGGTTATTATTGCGTCCGTGCTTGGTTTTTAAAACCGCACGTGTGTGCCTGTTGGTGGCAGCGTACAGGTGCACTGGTGTGCGTTTACCAAACTATTATATAACGCACAAGTGTAGTGTATAATACACGTCAGTCAGCAGTGGCTGATAGTGTCAGAGTTCTTAATTTTTGCTCCTAAAACCTGTGTTAGGTTATTATTGCGTCCGTGCTTGGTTTTTAAAACCGCACGTGTGTGCCTGTTGGTGGCAGCGTACAGGTGCACTGGTGTGCGTTTTTACCAAACTATTATATAACGCACAAGTGTAGTGTATAATACACGTCAGTCAGCAGTGGCTGATAGTGTCAGAGTTCTTAATTTTTGCTCCTAAAACCTGTGTTAGGTTATTATTGCGTCCGTGCTTGGTTTTTAAAACCGCACGTGTGTGCCTGTTGGTGGCAGCGTACAGGTGCACTGGTGTGCGTTTACCAAACTATTATATAACGCACAAGTGTAGTGTATAATACACGTCAGTCAGCAGTGGCTGATAGTGTCAGAGTTCTTAATTTTTGCTCCTAAAACCTGTGTTAGGTTATTATTGCGTCCGTGCTTGGTTTTTAAAACCGCACGTGTGTGCCTGTTGGTGGCAGCGTACAGGTGCACTGGTGTGCGTTTACCAAACTATTATATAACGCACAAGTGTAGTGTATAATACACGTCAGTCAGCAGTGGCTGATAGTGTCAGAGTTCTTAATTTTTGCTCCTAAAACCTGTGTTAGGTTATTATTGCGTCCGTGCTTGGTTTTTAAAACCGCACGTGTGTGCCTGTTGGTGGCAGCGTACAGGTGCACTGGTGTGCGTTTACCAAACTATTATATAACGCACAAGTGTAGTGTATAATACACGTCAGTCAGCAGTGGCTGATAGTGTCAGAGTTCTTAATTTTTGCTCCTAAAACCTGTGTTAGGTTATTATTGCGTCCGTGCTTGGTTTTTAAAACCGCACGTGTGTGCCTGTTGGTGGCAGCGTACAGGTGCACTGGTGTGCGTTTACCAAACTATTATATAACGCACAAGTGTAGTGTATAATACACGTCAGTCAGCAGTGGCTGATAGTGTCAGAGTTCTTAATTTTTGCTCCTAAAACCTGTGTTAGGTTATTATTGCGTCCGTGCTTGGTTTTTAAAACCGCACGTGTGTGCCTGTTGGTGGCAGCGTACAGGTGCACTGGTGTGCGTTTACCAAACTATTATATAACGCACAAGTGTAGTGTATAATACACGTCAGTCAGCAGTGGCTGATAGTGTCAGAGTTCTTAATTTTTGCTCCTAAAACCTGTGTTAGGTTATTATTGCGTCCGTGCTTGGTTTTTAAAACCGCACGTGTGTGCCTGTTGGTGGCAGCGTACAGGTGCACTGGTGTGCGTTTACCAAACTATTATATAACGCACAAGTGTAGTGTATAATACACGTCAGTCAGCAGTGGCTGATAGTGTCAGAGTTCTTAATTTTTGCTCCTAAAACCTGTGTTAGGTTATTATTGCGTCCGTGCTTGGTTTTTAAAACCGCACGTGTGTGCCTGTTGGTGGCAGCGTACAGGTGCACTGGTGTGCGTTTACCAAACTATTATATAACGCACAAGTGTAGTGTATAATACACGTCAGTCAGCAGTGGCTGATAGTGTCAGAGTTCTTAATTTTTGCTCCTAAAACCTGTGTTAGGTTATTATTGCGTCCGTGCTTGGTTTTTAAAACCGCACGTGTGTGCCTGTTGGTGGCAGCGTACAGGTGCACTGGTGTGCGTTTACCAAACTATTATATAACGCACAAGTGTAGTGTATAATACACGTCAGTCAGCAGTGGCTGATAGTGTCAGAGTTCTTAATTTTTGCTCCTAAAACCTGTGTTAGGTTATTATTGCGTCCGTGCTTGGTTTTTAAAACCGCACGTGTGTGCCTGTTGGTGGCAGCGTACAGGTGCACTGGTGTGCGTTTACCAAACTATTATATAACGCACAAGTGTAGTGTATAATACACGTCAGTCAGCAGTGGCTGATAGTGTCAGAGTTCTTAATTTTTGCTCCTAAAACCTGTGTTAGGTTATTATTGCGTCCGTGCTTGGTTTTTAAAACCGCACGTGTGTGCCTGTTGGTGGCAGCGTACAGGTGCACTGGTGTGCGTTTACCAAACTATTATATAACGCACAAGTGTAGTGTATAATACACGTCAGTCAGCAGTGGCTGATAGTGTCAGAGTTCTTAATTTTTGCTCCTAAAACCTGTGTTAGGTTATTATTGCGTCCGTGCTTGGTTTTTAAAACCGCACGTGTGTGCCTGTTGGTGGCAGCGTACAGGTGCACTGGTGTGCGTTTTTACCAAACTATTATATAACGCACAAGTGTAGTGTATAATACACGTCAGTCAGCAGTGGCTGATAGTGTCAGAGTTCTTAATTTTTGCTCCTAAAACCTGTGTTAGGTTATTATTGCGTCCGTGCTTGGTTTTTAAAACCGCACGTGTGTGCCTGTTGGTGGCAGCGTACAGGTGCACTGGTGTGCGTTTACCAAACTATTATATAACGCACAAGTGTAGTGTATAATACACGTCAGTCAGCAGTGGCTGATAGTGTCAGAGTTCTTAATTTTTGCTCCTAAAACCTGTGTTAGGTTATTATTGCGTCCGTGCTTGGTTTTTAAAACCGCACGTGTGTGCCTGTTGGTGGCAGCGTACAGGTGCACTGGTGTGCGTTTACCAAACTATTATATAACGCACAAGTGTAGTGTATAATACACGTCAGTCAGCAGTGGCTGATAGTGTCAGAGTTCTTAATTTTTGCTCCTAAAACCTGTGTTAGGTTATTATTGCGTCCGTGCTTGGTTTTTAAAACCGCACGTGTGTGCCTGTTGGTGGCAGCGTACAGGTGCACTGGTGTGCGTTTACCAAACTATTATATAACGCACAAGTGTAGTGTATAATACACGTCAGTCAGCAGTGGCTGATAGTGTCAGAGTTCTTAATTTTTGCTCCTAAAACCTGTGTTAGGTTATTATTGCGTCCGTGCTTGGTTTTTAAAACCGCACGTGTGTGCCTGTTGGTGGCAGCGTACAGGTGCACTGGTGTGCGTTTACCAAACTATTATATAACGCACAAGTGTAGTGTATAATACACGTCAGTCAGCAGTGGCTGATAGTGTCAGAGTTCTTAATTTTTGCTCCTAAAACCTGTGTTAGGTTATTATTGCGTCCGTGCTTGGTTTTTAAAACCGCACGTGTGTGCCTGTTGGTGGCAGCGTACAGGTGCACTGGTGTGCGTTTACCAAACTATTATATAACGCACAAGTGTAGTGTATAATACACGTCAGTCAGCAGTGGCTGATAGTGTCAGAGTTCTTAATTTTTGCTCCTAAAACCTGTGTTAGGTTATTATTGCGTCCGTGCTTGGTTTTTAAAACCGCACGTGTGTGCCTGTTGGTGGCAGCGTACAGGTGCACTGGTGTGCGTTTACCAAACTATTATATAACGCACAAGTGTAGTGTATAATACACGTCAGTCAGCAGTGGCTGATAGTGTCAGAGTTCTTAATTTTTGCTCCTAAAACCTGTGTTAGGTTATTATTGCGTCCGTGCTTGGTTTTTAAAACCGCACGTGTGTGCCTGTTGGTGGCAGCGTACAGGTGCACTGGTGTGCGTTTACCAAACTATTATATAACGCACAAGTGTAGTGTATAATACACGTCAGTCAGCAGTGGCTGATAGTGTCAGAGTTCTTAATTTTTGCTCCTAAAACCTGTGTTAGGTTCTTAGTGCGTCCGTGCTTGCATTTAAAAACCGCACGTGTGTGCCTGTCGGTGGCAGCGTACAGGTGCACTTGTGTGCAATTTCCAGAAACTTTGATATAACGCACAAGTAGTGAATATACACGTCAGCAGTGCACAGCATTGCAAAATGCGCAAGGGCATTGGCAAGGAACAAGGAAGTGGACGTGATGGTGGTGCAGGCAGAGGCCGAGGTCGTGGGCAAGCTCTAATTTCGCCACAACAAAGGGCCACATCTAGTCGCTCGCACGTCCTGTCCCAAATTCTTGGGGACCGCAGCAGTACACCGCTCTTGAACCAAGACCAGTGTCAACAGGTTGTTAGTTGGATAGCGGATAATGCTTCCAGTCAGATTGGCACCACCACAAACACTCTGTCTTCCACACGGTCAAGTGTCAGTAGCCGTGATACTGCACCGCACATTTCTGAACCTGATCCTCCTTCCTACCACCAGGCTGAGTACACGTCCTCCTCGGACATTAATGATCCCACACTTGGACACTCGGAAGAGCTGTTCACGTTTCCATTCACACATTCTGGCCTCTCGCCAGCTCATATTGAAGTGGGTCATGAGGAGATCGTCTGTACAGATGGCCAAATATTTGAGCAGCCACGTTCTCACGAAGTTGGCAACGTGTCTCAACAAGTGGTGGACGATGATGAGACACAATTGTCAGCAAGTCAGGAGGAGGAGCAGGGTGCGGAAGAGGAAGACGACGTGGTGGATGATCCAGTAACTGACCCAACCTGGCAGGAGGATATGCAGAGCGAGGACAGCAGTGCACAGGGGGAGGGAGGCGTAGCATCACAACAGGCAGTAAGAAGCAGGGTGGTGGCCCCAGGCAGAAGTCAGGCAACCGTTCCCCGGAACAACACGACGACACAAGGTGCCTGTACAAATGTTAGGTCTTCACGAGTCTGGCAGTTTTTTAAGTTGGATCCAGATGATTCAAAAAAGGCCATTTGCAACACCTGCCGTGCCAGCATCAGCAGGGGTACCAAAACTAGCAGCCTGACCACCACCAGCATGATCAGGCACATGTCAGCCAAGCACCCGACTTTGTGGGAAGTACAACAGAGTCGAGGAGCAGTGCTTGCTGATGTCACTGCTACGTCTTCGCTGGTTGTGCATGCGAGCCAATCCTCTGTCCATGCTGCCTGCGAACAAGCCTCCTCCACTCCTGCACCTGCAGTTGCCTACGCAGAAAGAACACCATCATCAAGCACGTCCTTGTCCCAGCGCAGCGTTCAGTTATCCATTCAGCAAACCTTTGAACGCAGGCGCAAATACACTGCCAACACCCCACATGCCACAGTTCTAAATGCTAACATTTCGCGACTGCTTGCGCTGGAAATGTTGCCTTTTAGGCTGGTGGAGACAGAAGCATTCCGTGACCTGATGGCGGCAGCTGTCCCACGTTACTCGGTCCCCAGCCGCCACTATTTCTCCCGGTGTGCCGTCCCCGCGTTGCATAACCACGTGTCACAAAACATCACACGTGCCCTGAACAACGCTGTTTCACCCAAGGTCCACCTAACCACAGACACGTGGACAAGTGCTTGTGGGCAAGGCCGCTACATCTCGTTGACGGCACACTGGGTTAATATTGTGGAAGCTGGGACCCAGTCTGAGCGAGGGACGGAACACGTCCTTCCCACACCAAGGTTTGCAGGCCCTACCTCAGTCAGTGTTTCACCCACACTCTACAGCTCCGGAATGTCATGCTCTTCAGCCTCCTCCTCCTCCTGCGCATCCTCATCCACTGTGCCCTCCACACAAGTCACAAGCTGGAAGCACTGCAGCACTGCCTCGGCGAAGCGGCAACAGGCTGTGCTGAAGCTAATCTGCATAGGTGACAAACCCCACAATGCAGAAGAGCTGTGGACAGCTCTGAAACAGCAGGCAGATCACTGGCTCACACCTCTGAACCTAAAGCCAGGAAAGGTCGTTTGTGACAATGGCCGGAACCTGGTGGCGGCTTTGAGGCGAGGCCAGCTGACACATGTTCCATGCGTGGCCCATGTGCTCAACCTCGTGGTTCAGCGGTTTATAAAGTCATACCCAGAGCTGTCTGATCTGCTGGTAAAAGTTCGCCGCCTGTCTGCACATTTTCGAAAGTCACCTACTGCTTCAGCCGGCCTTGCCGGCTTTCAGCGCCGTTTGCATCTTCCGGCTCACAGACTGGTGTGTGATGTCCCCACGCGTTGGAATTCAACTCTGCACATGTTGGTCAGGATATGTGAGCAGAAGAGGGCAGTTGTTGAGTACCTGCATCACCTAAGCCGTCGGGAAATGGGTCAAACTCCACACATAACACCTGAGGAGTGGAGATGGATGTCAGACCTATGTACCATCCTCCAAAACTTTGAGGACTCCACCAAGATGGTGAGTGGTGATGACGCCATTATTAGCGTCACCATACCGCTACTCTGCCTTCTAAAACGGTCCCTGCTGAAAAACAAACATGATGCATTGCAGGCGGAGCGCGATGAGTTGCAGCAAGAAACAGTAGTGGGTGTGGGTGATAACACACAGCCCAGCCTCGTCTCATCACAACGTGCAGTGGAGGACTATGACGAGGAGGAGGATGAAGACATGGAGCAACTCTCCGGCCAAATTGAGGATATGACATGCACACCAGTCATATCCTCGATTCAGCGTGGCTGGCCAGAGGACAGGGTAGATGAGGAGGAGGAGGAGGAGGAGGAGGAGGAGGACAGCATGTTCAGTCATCTTGTTGGTCAGGCTACTGAAGTCCTGGCTGTTAAGAGTCTGGCGCACATGGCTGACTTTATGGTAAGCTGCCTGTCTCGTGACCCTCGCGTTAAGAACATCTTGGCCGACAATCATTACTGGTTGGTAACACTGTTAGACCCACGCTACAAGGAGAACTTTTTGTCTCTTATTCCCGTGGAGGAGAGGTCAACCAAAATGCAGCAGTTTCGGAAGGCCATACTCACGGAAGTAGGCAAAGCATTCCCCTCACAAAACGCTAGCGGCATAGGTCAGGAATCAGTGGACAACCGAGGCGTACAGCCGAGAGAGGCACAAGTCCAATCCGCCAGAGGTAGGGGAACAGTCTTTAAGATGTGGGACAGTTTTCTCAGCCCCTCACGTACCACAGCCCCTGAGGTGCGGGGTAGTGCCACAAGAAATCCTAAGTTTGCCCAGATGCTGAAGGAGTACCTTGCAGATCGAACAACTGTACTCCGACATTCCTCTGTGCCTTACAATTATTGGGTATCCAAGCTGGACACGTGGCATGAATTGGCTCTCTACGCCTTGGAAGTCCTGGCCTGCCCTGCTGCTAGCGTTTTGTCAGAGCGTGTTTTTAGTGCCGCAGGTGGAATCATTACAGATAAACGCACCCGCCTGTCAACTGAAAATGCTGACAGGCTGACTCTGATAAAGATGAACAAGGGTTGGATTGGGCCAGACTTCACCACACCACCAGCAAATGAGAGCGGAGTTTAAAGTTTGCCATGTACCTCCACTCACCCATGGGTACACTTCTCGACTTTGGATAATCGCTGGACTGCTCCTCCTTCTCCTCATGCGCCATCATGATGACCGTTACAATAGTTAGGTCTTTGTTTCAGGTATACCCCCAGTGGTAAATTTTTTCGCCCATTCTTTGCAGAATGGACATTACAACGACAGGAGACCCGCTCCTTTGCAATGGGAACAATGTTTTGAGGCCCTCATGCACGTCTCTACCCAGGGACAACGTGGAGCCTCCCAATTTTTGGCTGCCCTGCCTAAGGGCTATACTGAAATAGACCCACTTCCTTACAATGGGCACTTCAGGTTTACAGGCCATCATGCACGTCTCTATCCAGGGACAATGTGGAGCCTCCCAATTTTTGGCTGCCCTGGCAAAGGGCTATACTGAAATAGACCCACTTCCTTACAATGGGCACTTCAGGTTTACAGGCCATCATGCACGTCTCTATCCAGGGACAATGTGGAGCCTCCCAATTTTTGGCTGCCCTGGCAAAGGGCTATACTGAAATAGACCCACTTCCTTACAATGGGCACTTCAGGTTTACAGGCCATCATGCACGTCTCTATCCAGGGACAATGTGGAGCCTCCCAATTTTTGGCTGCCCTGGCAAAGGGCTATACTAAAATAGACCCACTTCCTTACAATGGGCACTTCAGGTTTACAGGCCATCATGCACGTCTCTATCCAGGGACAATGTGGAGCCTCCCAATTTTTGGCTGCCCTGGCAAAGGGCTATACTAAAATAGACCCACTTCCTTACAATGGGCACTTCAGGTTTACAGGCCATCATGCACGTCTCTATCCAGGGACAATGTGGAGCCTCCCAATTTTTGGCTGCCCTGGCAAAGGGCTATACTGAAATAGACCCACTTCCTTACAATGGGCACTTCAGGTTTACAGGCCATCATGCACGTCTCTATCCAGGGACAATGTGGAGCCTCCCAATTTTTGGCTGCCCTGGCAAAGGGCTATACTGAAATAGACCCACTTCCTTACAATGGGCACTTCAGGTTTACAGGCCATCATGCACGTCTCTATCCAGGGACAATGTGGAGCCTCCCAATTTTTGGCTGCCCTGGCAAAGGGCTATACTAAAATAGACCCACTTCCTTACAATGGGCACTTCAGGTTTACAGGCCATCATGCACGTCTCTATCCAGGGACAATGTGGAGCCTCCCAATTTTTGGCTGCCCTGGCAAAGGGCTATACTAAAATAGACCCACTTCCTTACAATGGGCACTTCAGGTTTACAGGCCATCATGCACGTCTCTATCCAGGGACAATGTGGAGCCTCCCAATTTTTGGCTGCCCTGGCAAAGGGCTATACTGAAATAGACCCACTTCCTTACAATGGGCACTTCAGGTTTACAGGCCATCATGCACGTCTCTATCCAGGGACAATGTGGAGCCTCCCAATTTTTGGCTGCCCTGGCAAAGGGCTATACTGAAATAGACCCACTTCCTTACAATGGGCACTTCAGGTTTACAGGCCATCATGCACGTCTCTATCCAGGGACAATGTGGAGCCTCCCAATTTTTGGCTGCCCTGGCAAAGGGCTATACTGAAATAGACCCACTTCCTTACAATGGGCACTTCAGGTTTACAGGCCATCATGCACGTCTCTATCCAGGGACAATGTGGAGCCTCCCAATTTGTGGCTGCCCTGGCAAAGGGCTATACTAAAATAGACCCACTTCCTTACAATGGGCACTTCAGGTTTACAGGCCATCATGCACATCTCTATCCAGGGACATTGGTGAACCTCACAATTTTGGACTGCCCTGGCAAAGGAAAATACTACAAAGACTCACTTCCTCAAAATGGGCACATTAGACTCAAGAGGCCTTCATGTACGTCTCTTCTCAGGGACATCGGAGTGCCACACAATGTTTTCACGTAAAATCTTTCATGTATTAATCTCAAAAAGTAACATACACCAGCTCTATCTCACTATTGGGTATGTGCCCTTAACATTTCTGCCATGAAAAATCATTTTGGGGTCATTTTGGAAGGTTTTCTGGTGAGTCCGTAAAAATGGCGTAAAACGCGGACAAAATTGTTCACAGCTGTGACTTTTGAGTGATAAATGCTTCAAGGGGTCTTCCCCATGCTGTTGCCATGTCATTTGAGCACTCTTCTGAGACTTTTGTGCCATTTTTAGGGTTTCTCCATGCTGCCGGGAGGTCATTTCACAAAAATACTCGGGTCTCCCATAGGATAACATTGGGCTCGTTGCTCGGGCCGAGTACACGAGTATCTTGGGAGGCTCGGCCCGAGCTTCGAGCACCCGAGCTTTTTAGTACTCGCTCATCACTAATGGTGTCGATTATCTCGAGAGTGCAAAGTAGCCAAATGAAACTTTTACTGGATTTCCACTTACTTTATCAAATCTCATCTCCACCACACAGGACAAGTTTGCATCTGTTATAGTTTTGGAGAAAATTGTGGTCATTTCATTTTTGCGCGAATGTGTTCAGATTCCTTTTATATTGCATTTGGCACATGGTGACGATTATCTCGAGAGTGCAAAGTAGCCAAATGAAACTTTTACTGGATTTCCACTTACTTTATCAAATCTCATCTCCACCACACAGGACAAGTTTGCGTCTGTTATAGTTTTGGAGAAAATTGTGGTAATTTCATTTTTGCGCGAATGTGTTCAGATTCCTTTTATATTGCATTTGGCACATGGTGACGATTATCTCGGTAGTGCAAAGTAGCCAAATGAAACTTTTACTGGATTTCCACTTACTTTATCATATTTCATCTCCACCACACAGGACAAGTTTGCATCTGTTATAGTTTTGGAGAAAATTGTGGTCATTTCATTTTTGCGCGAATGTGTTCAGATTCCTTTTATATTGCATTTGGCACATGGTGACGATTATCTCGAGAGTGCAAAGTAGCCAAATGAAACTTTTACTGGATTTCCACTTACTTTATCAAATCTCATCTCCACCACACAGGACAAGTTTGCATCTGTTATAGTTTTGGAGAAAATTGTGGTCATTTCATTTTTGCGCGAATGTGTTCAGATTCCTTTTATATTGCATTTGGCACATGGTGACGATTATCTCGAGAGTGCAAAGTAGCCAAATGAAACTTTTACTGGATTTCCACTTACTTTATCAAATCTCATCTCCACCACACAGGACAAGTTTGCATCTCTTATAGTTTTGGAGAAAATTGTGGTCATTTCATTTTTGCGCGAATGTGTTCAGATTCCTTTTTTATTGCATTTGACACATGGTGACGATTATCTCGAGAGTGCAAAGTAGCCAAATGAAACTTTTACTGGATTTCCACTTACTTTATCAAATCTCATCTCCACCACACAGGACAAGTTTGCATCTGTTATAGTTTTGGAGAAAATTGTGGTCATTTCATTTTTGCGCGAATGTGTTCAGATTCCTTTTATATTGCATTTGGCACATGGTGACGATTATCTCGAGAGTGCAAAGTAGCCAAATGAAACTTTTACTGGATTTCCACTTACTTTATCAAATCTCATCTCCACCACACAGGACAAGTTTGCATCTGTTATAGTTTTGGAGAAAATTGTGGTCATTTCATTTTTGCGCGAATGTGTTCAGATTCCTTTTATATTGCATTTGGCACATGGTGACGATTATCTCGAGAGTGCAAAGTAGCCAAATGAAACTTTTACTGGATTTCCACTTACTTTATCAAATCTCATCTCCACCACACAGGACAAGTTTGCATCTGTTATAGTTTTGGAGAAAATTGTGGTCATTTCATTTTTGCGCGAATGTGTTCAGATTCCTTTTATATTGCATTTGGCACATGGTGACGATTATCTCGAGAGTGCAAAGTAGCCAAATGAAACTTTTACTGGATTTCCACTTACTTTATCAAATCTCATCTCCACCACACAGGACAAGTTTGCATCTGTTATAGTTTTGAAGAAAATTGTGGTCATTTCATTTTTGCGCGAATGTGTTCAGATTCCTTTTATATTGCATTTGGCACATGGTGATGATTATCTCGAGAGTGCAAAGTAGCCAAATGAAACTTTTACTGGATTTCCACTTACTTTATCAAATCTCATCTCCACCACACAGGACAAGTTTGCATCTGTTATAGTTTTGGAGAAAATTGTGGTCATTTCATTTTTGCGCGAATGTGTTCAGATTCCTTTTATATTGCATTTGGCACATGGTGACGATTATCTCGAGAGTGCAAAGTAGCCAAATGAAACTTTTACTGGATTTCCACTTACTTTATCAAATTTCATCTCCACCACATAGGACAAGTTTGCATCTGTTATAGTTTTGGAGAAAATTGTGGTCATTTCATTTTTGCGCGAATGTGTTCAGATTCCTTTTATATTGCATTTGGCACATGGTGACGATTATCTCGAGAGTGCAAAGTAGCCAAATGAAACTTTTACTGGATTTCCACTTACTTTATCAAATCTCATCTCCACCACACAGGACAAGTTTGCATCTGTTATAGTTTTGGAGAAAATTGTGGTCATTTCATTTTTGCGCGAATGTGTTCAGATTCCTTTTATATTGCATTTGGCACATGGTGACGATTATCTCGAGAGTGCAAAGTAGCCAAATGAAACTTTTACTGGATTTCCACTTACTTTATCAAATCTCATCTCCACCACACAGGACAAGTTTGCATCTGTTATAGTTTTGGAGAAAATTGTGGTCATTTCATTTTTGCGCGAATGTGTTCATATTCCTTTTATATTGCATTTGGCACATGGTGACGATTATCTCGAGAGTGCAAAGTAGCCAAATGAAACTTTTACTGGATTTCCACTTACTTTATCAAATCTCATCTCCACCACACAGGACAAGTTTGCATCTGTTATAGTTTTGGAGAAAATTGTGGTCATTTCATTTTTGCGCGAATGTGTTCAGATTCCTTTTATATTGCATTTGGCACATGGTGACGATTATCTCGAGAGTGCAAAGTAGCCAAATGAAACTTTTACTGGATTTCCACTTACTTTATCAAATCTCATCTCCACCACACAGGACAAGTTTGCATCTCTTATAGTTTTGGAGAAAATTGTGGTCATTTCATTTTTGCGCGAATGTGTTCAGATTCCTTTTATATTGCATTTGGCACATGGTGACGATTATCTCGAGAGTGCAAAGTAGCCAAATGAAACTTTTACTGGATTTCCACTTACTTTATCAAATCTCATCTCCACCACACAGGACAAGTTTGCATCTGTTATAGTTTTGGAGAAAATTGTGGTCATTTCATTTTTGCGCGAATGTGTTCAGATTCCTTTTATATTGCATTTGGCACATGGTGACGATTATCTCGAGAGTGCAAAGTAGCCAAATGAAACTTTTACTGGATTTCCACTTACTTTATCAAATCTCATCTCCACCACACAGGACAAGTTTGCATCTGTTATAGTTTTGGAGAAAATTGTGGTCATTTCATTTTTGCGCGAATGTGTTCAGATTCCTTTTATATTGCATTTGGCACATGGTGACGATTATCTCGAGAGTGCAAAGTAGCCAAATGAAACTTTTACTGGATTTCCACTTACTTTATCAAATTTCATCTCCACCACACAGGACAAGTTTGCATCTGTTAAAGTTTTGGAGAAAATTGTGGTCATTTCATTATTGCGCGAATGTGTTCAGATTCCTTTTATATTGCATTTGGCACATGGTGACGATTATCTCGAGAGTGCAAAGTAGCCAAATGAAACTTTTACTGGATTTCCACTTACTTTATCAAATCTCATCTCCACCACACAGGACAAGTTTGCATCTGTTATAGTTTTGGAGAAAATTGTGGTCATTTCATTTTTGCGCGAATGTGTTCAGATTCCTTTTATATTGCATTTGGCACATGGTGACGATTATCTCGAGAGTGCAAAGTAGCCAAATGAAACTTTTACTGGATTTCCACTTACTTTATCAAATCTCATCTCCACCACACAGGACAAGTTTGCATCTGTTATAGTTTTGGAGAAAATTGTGGTCATTTCATTTTTGCGCGAATGTGTTCAGATTCCTTTTTTATTGCATTTGACACATGGTGACGATTATCTCGAGAGTGCAAAGTAGCCAAATGAAACTTTTACTGGATTTCCACTTACTTTATCAAATCTCATCTCCACCACACAGGACAAGTTTGCATCTGTTATAGTTTTGGAGAAAATTGTGGTCATTTCATTTTTGCGCGAATGTGTTCAGATTCCTTTTATATTGCATTTGGCACATGGTGACGATTATCTCGAGAGTGCAAAGTAGCCAAATGAAACTTTTACTGGATTTCCACTTACTTTATCAAATCTCATCTCCACCACACAGGACAAGTTTGCATCTGTTATAGTTTTGGAGAAAATTGTGGTCATTTCATTTTTGCGCGAATGTGTTCAGATTCCTTTTATATTGCATTTGGCACATGGTGACGATTATCTCGAGAGTGCAAAGTAGCCAAATGAAACTTTTACTGGATTTCCACTTACTTTATCAAATCTCATCTCCACCACACAGGACAAGTTTGCATCTGTTATAGTTTTGGAGAAAATTGTGGTCATTTCATTTTTGCGCGAATGTGTTCAGATTCCTTTTTTATTGCATTTGACACATGGTGACGATTATCTCGAGAGTGCAAAGTAGCCAAATGAAACTTTTACTGGATTTCCACTTACTTTATCAAATCTCATCTCCACCACAAAGGACAAGTTTGCATCTGTTATAGTTTTGGAGAAAATTGTGGTCATTTCATTTTTGCGCGAATGTGTTCAGATTCCTTTTATATTGCATTTGGCACATGGTGACGATTATCTCGAGAGTGCAAAGTAGCCAAATGAAACTTTTACTGGATTTCCACTTACTTTATCAAATCTCATCTCCACCACACAGGACAAGTTTGCATCTGTTATAGTTTTGGAGAAAATTGTGGTCATTTCATTTTTGCGCGAATGTGTTCAGATTCCTTTTATATTGCATTTGGCACATGGTGACGATTATCTCGAGAGTGCAAAGTAGCCAAATGAAACTTTTACTGGATTTCCACTTACTTTATCAAATCTCATCTCCACCACACAGGACAAGTTTGCATCTGTTATAGTTTTGGAGAAAATTGTGGTCATTTCATTTTTGCGCGAATGTGTTCAGATTCCTTTTTTATTGCATTTGACACATGGTGACGATTATCTCGAGAGTGCAAAGTAGCCAAATGAAACTTTTACTGGATTTCCACTTACTTTATCAAATCTCATCTCCACCACACAGGACAAGTTTGCATCTGTTATAGTTTTGGAGAAAATTGTGGTCATTTCATTTTTGCGCGAATGTGTTCAGATTCCTTTTATATTGCATTTGGCACATGGTGACGATTATCTCGAGAGTGCAAAGTAGCCAAATGAAACTTTTACTGGATTTCCACTTACTTTATCAAATCTCATCTCCACCACACAGGACAAGTTTGCATCTGTTATAGTTTTGGAGAAAATTGTGGTCATTTCATTTTTGCGCGAATGTGTTCAGATTCCTTTTATATTGCATTTGGCACATGGTGACGATTATCTCGAGAGTGCAAAGTAGCCAAATGAAACTTTTACTGGATTTCCACTTACTTTATCAAATCTCATCTCCACCACACAGGACAAGTTTGCATCTGTTATAGTTTTGGAGAAAATTGTGGTCATTTCATTTTTGCGCGAATGTGTTCAGATTCCTTTTTTATTGCATTTGACACATGGTGACGATTATCTCGAGAGTGCAAAGTAGCCAAATGAAACTTTTACTGGATTTCCACTTACTTTATCAAATCTCATCTCCACCACAAAGGACAAGTTTGCATCTGTTATAGTTTTGGAGAAAATTGTGGTCATTTCATTTTTGCGCGAATGTGTTCAGATTCCTTTTATATTGCATTTGGCACATGGTGACGATTATCTCGAGAGTGCAAAGTAGCCAAATGAAACTTTTACTGGATTTCCACTTACTTTATCAAATCTCATCTCCACCACACAGGACAAGTTTGCATCTGTTATAGTTTTGGAGAAAATTGTGGTCATTTCATTTTTGCGCGAATGTGTTCAGATTCCTTTTATATTGCATTTGGCACATGGTGACGATTATCTCGAGAGTGCAAAGTAGCCAAATGAAACTTTTACTGGATTTCCACTTACTTTATCAAATCTCATCTCCACCACACAGGACAAGTTTGCATCTGTTATAGTTTTGGAGAAAATTGTGGTCATTTCATTTTTGCGCGAATGTGTTCAGATTCCTTTTATATTGCATTTGGCACATGGTGACGATTATCTCGAGAGTGCAAAGTAGCCAAATGAAACTTTTACTGGATTTCCACTTACTTTATCAAATTTCATCTCCACCACACAGGACAAGTTTGCATCTGTTATAGTTTTGGAGAAAATTGTGGTCATTTCATTTTTGCGCGAATGTGTTCAGATTCCTTTTATATTGCATTTGGCACATGGTGACGATTATCTCGAGAGTGCAAAGTAGCCAAATGAAACTTTTACTGGATTTCCACTTACTTTATCAAATCTCATCTCCACCACACAGGACAAGTTTGCATCTGTTATAGTTTTGGAGAAAATTGTGGTCATTTCATTTTTGCGCGAATGTGTTCAGATTCCTTTTATATTGCATTTGGCACATGGTGACGATTATCTCGAGAGTGCAAAGTAGCCAAATGAAACTTTTACTGGATTTCCACTTACTTTATCAAATCTCATCTCCACCACACAGGACAAGTTTGCATCTGTTATAGTTTTGGAGAAAATTGTGGTCATTTCATTTTTGCGCGAATGTGTTCAGATTCCTTTTATATTGCATTTGGCACATGGTGACGATTATCTCGAGAGTGCAAAGTAGCCAAATGAAACTTTTACTGGATTTCCACTTACTTTATCAAATCTCATCTCCACCACACAGGACAAGTTTGCATCTGTTATAGTTTTGGAGAAAATTGTGGTCATTTCATTTTTGCGCGAATGTGTTCAGATTCCTTTTATATTGCATTTGGCACATGGTGACGATTATCTCGAGAGTGCAAAGTAGCCAAATGAAACTTTTACTGGATTTCCACTTACTTTATCAAATTTCATCTCCACCACACAGGACAAGTTTGCATCTGTTAAAGTTTTGGAGAAAATTGTGGTCATTTCATTATTGCGCGAATGTGTTCAGATTCCTTTTATATTGCATTTGGCACATGGTGACGATTATCTCGAGAGTGCAAAGTAGCCAAATGAAACTTTTACTGGATTTCCACTTACTTTATCAAATCTCATCTCCACCACACAGGACAAGTTTGCATCTGTTATAGTTTTGGAGAAAATTGTGGTCATTTCATTTTTGCGCGAATGTGTTCAGATTCCTTTTTTATTGCATTTGACACATGGTGACGATTATCTCGAGAGTGCAAAGTAGCCAAATGAAACTTTTACTGGATTTCCACTTACTTTATCAAATCTCATCTCCACCACACAGGACAAGTTTGCATCTGTTATAGTTTTGGAGAAAATTGTGGTCATTTCATTTTTGCGCGAATGTGTTCAGATTCCTTTTATATTGCATTTGGCACATGGTGATGATTATCTCGAGAGTGCAAAGTAGCCAAATGAAACTTTTACTGGATTTCCACTTACTTTATCAAATCTCATCTCCACCACACAGGACAAGTTTGCATCTGTTATAGTTTTGGAGAAAATTGTGGTCATTTCATTTTTGCGCGAATGTGTTCAGATTCCTTTTATATTGCATTTGGCACATGGTGACGATTATCTCGAGAGTGCAAAGTAGCCAAATGAAACTTTTACTGGATTTCCACTTACTTTATCAAATTTCATCTCCACCACATAGGACAAGTTTGCATCTGTTATAGTTTTGGAGAAAATTGTGGTCATTTCATTTTTGCGCGAATGTGTTCAGATTCCTTTTATATTGCATTTGGCACATGGTGACGATTATCTCGAGAGTGCAAAGTAGCCAAATGAAACTTTTACTGGATTTCCACTTACTTTATCAAATCTCATCTCCACCACACAGGACAAGTTTGCATCTGTTATAGTTTTGGAGAAAATTGTGGTCATTTCATTTTTGCGCGAATGTGTTCAGATTCCTTTTATATTGCATTTGGCACATGGTGACGATTATCTCGAGAGTGCAAAGTAGCCAAATAAAACTTTTACTGGATTTCCACTTACTTTATCAAATCTCATCTCCACCACACAGGACAAGTTTGCATCTGTTATAGTTTTGGAGAAAATTGTGGTCATTTCATTTTTGCGCGAATGTGTTCAGATTCCTTTTATATTGCATTTGGCACATGGTGACGATTATCTCGAGAGTGCAAAGTAGCCAAATGAAACTTTTACTGGATTTCCACTTACTTTATCAAATCTCATCTCCACCACACAGGACAAGTTTGCATCTGTTATAGTTTTGGAGAAAATTGTGGTCATTTCATTTTTGCGCGAATGTGTTCAGATTCCTTTTTTATTGCATTTGACACATGGTGACGATTATCTCGAGAGTGCAAAGTAGCCAAATGAAACTTTTACTGGATTTCCACTTACTTTATGAAATCTCATCTCCACCACAAAGGACAAGTTTGCATCTGTTATAGTTTTGGAGAAAATTGTGGTCATTTCATTTTTGCGCGAATGTGTTCAGATTCCTTTTATATTGCATTTGGCACATGGTGACGATTATCTCGAGAGTGCAAAGTAGCCAAATGAAACTTTTACTGGATTTTCTCTTACTTTATCAAATCTCATCTCCACCACACAGGACAAGTTTGCATCTCTTATAGTTTTGGAGAAAATTGTGGTCATTGCATTTTTGCGCGAATGTGTTCAGATTCCTTTTATATTGCATTTGGCACATGGTGACGATTATCTCGAGAGTGCAAAGTAGCCAAATGAAACTTTTACTGGATTTCCACTTACTTTATCAAATCTCATCTCCACCACACAGGACAAATTTGCATCTGTTATAGTTTTGGAGAAAATTGTGGTCATTTCATTTTTGCGCGAATGTGTTCAGATTCCTTTTATATTGCATTTGCCACATGGTGACGATTATCTCGAGAGTGCAAAGTAGCCAAATGAAACTTTTACTGGATTTCCACTTACTTTATCAAATCTCATCTCCACCACACAGGACAAGTTTGCATCTGTTATAGTTTTGGAGAAAATTGTGGTCATTTCATTTTTGCGCGAATGTGTTCAGATTTCTTTTATATTGCATTTGGCACATGGTGACGATTATCTCGAGAGTGCAAAGTAGCCAAATGAAACTTTTACTGGATTTCCACTTACTTTATCAAATTTCATCTCCACCACACAGGACAAGTTTGCATCTGTTATAGTTTTGGAGAAAATTGTGGTCATTTCATTATTGCGCGAATGTGTTCAGATTCCTTTTATATTGCATTTGGCACATGGTGACGATTATCTCGAGAGTGCAAAGTAGCCAAATGAAACTTTTACTGGATTTCCACTTACTTTATCAAATCTCATCTCCACCACACAGGACAAGTTTGCATCTGTTATAGTTTTGGAGAAAATTGTGGTCATTTCATTTTTGCGCGAATGTGTTCAGATTCCTTTTATATTGCATTTGGCACATGGTGACGATTATCTCGAGAGTGCAAAGTAGCCAAATGAAACTTTTACTGGATTTCCACTTACTTTATCAAATCTCATCTCCACCACACAGGACAAGTTTGCATCTGTTATAGTTTTGGAGAAAATTGTGGTAATTTCATTTTTGCGCGAATGTGTTCAGATTCCTTTTATATTGCATTTGGCACATGGTGACGATTATCTCGAGAGTGCAAAGTAGCCAAATGAAACTTTTACTGGATTTCCACTTACTTTATCATATTTCATCTCCACCACACAGGACAAGTTTGCATCTGTTATAGTTTTGGAGAAAATTATGGTCATTTCATTTTTGCGCGAATGTGTTCAGATTCCTTTTATATTGCATTTGGCACATGGTGACGATTATCTCGAGAGTGCAAAGTAGCCAAATGAAACTTTTACTGGATTTCCACTTACTTTATCAAATCTCATCTTCACCACACAGGACAAGTTTGCATCTGTTATAGTTTTGGAGAAAATTGTGGTCATTTCATTTTTGCGCGAATGTGTTCAGATTCCTTTTATATTGCATTTGGCACATGGTGACGATTATCTCGAGAGTGCAAAGTAGCCAAATGAAACTTTTACTGGATTTCCACTTACTTTATCAAATTTCATCTCCACCACACAGGACAAGTTTGCATCTGTTATAGTTTTGGAGAAAATTGTGGTCATTTCATTATTGCGCGAATGTGTTCAGATTCCTTTTATATTGCATTTGGCACATGGTGACGATTATCTCGAGAGTGCAAAGTAGCCAAATGAAACTTTTACTGGATTTCCACTTACTTTATCAAATCTCATCTCCACCACACAGGACAAGTTTGCATCTGTTATAGTTTTGGAGAAAATTGTGGTCATTTCATTTTTGCGCGAATGTGTTCAGATTCCTTTTATATTGCATTTGGCACATGGTGACGATTATCTCGAGAGTGCAAAGTAGCCAAATGAAACTTTTACTGGATTTCCACTTACTTTATCAAATCTCATCTCCACCACACAGGACAAGTTTGCATCTGTTATAGTTTTGGAGAAAATTGTGGTCATTTCATTTTTGCGCGAATGTGTTCAGATTCCTTTTATATTGCATTTGGCACATGGTGACGATTATCTCGAGAGTGCAAAGTAGCCAAATGAAACTTTTACTGGATTTCCACTTACTTTATCATATTTCATCTCCACCACACAGGACAAGTTTGCATCTGTTATAGTTTTGGAGAAAATTGTGGTCATTTCATTTTTGCGCGAATGTGTTCAGATTCCTTTTATATTGCATTTGGCACATGGTGACGATTATCTCGAGAGTGCAAAGTAGCCAAATGAAACTTTTACTGGATTTCCACTTACTTTATCATATTTCATCTCCACCACACAGGACAAGTTTGCATCTGTTATAGTTTTGGAGAAAATTGTGGTCATTTCATTTTTGCGCGAATGTGTTCAGATTCCTTTTATATTGCATTTGGCACATGGTGACGATTATCTCGAGAGTGCAAAGTAGCCAAATGAAACTTTTACTGGATTTCCACTTACTTTATCAAATCTCATCTTCACCACACAGGACAAGTTTGCATCTGTTATAGTTTTGGAGAAAATTGTGGTCATTTCATTTTTGCGCGAATGTGTTCAGATTCCTTTTATATTGCATTTGGCACATGGTGACGATTATCTCGAGAGTGCAAAGTAGCCAAATGAAACTTTTACTGGATTTCCACTTACTTTATCAAATTTCATCTCCACCACACAGGACAAGTTTGCATCTGTTATAGTTTTGGAGAAAATTGTGGTCATTTCATTATTGCGCGAATGTGTTCAGATTCCTTTTATATTGCATTTGGCACATGGTGACGATTATCTCGAGAGTGCAAAGTAGCCAAATGAAACTTTTACTGGATTTCCACTTACTTTATCAAATTTCATATCCACCACACAGGACAAGTTTGCATCTGTTATAGTTTTGGAGAAAATTGTGGTCATTTCATTATTGCGCGAATGTGTTCAGATTCCTTTTATATTGCATTTGGCACATGGTGACGATTATCTCGAGAGTGCAAAGTAGCCAAATGAAACTTTTACTGGATTTCCACTTACTTTATCAAATCTCATCTCCACCACACAGGACAAGTTTGCATCTGTTATAGTTTTGGAGAAAATTGTGGTCATTTCATTTTTGCGCGAATGTGTTCAGATTCCTTTTATATTGCATTTGGCACATGGTGACGATTATCTCGAGAGTGCAAAGTAGCCAAATGAAACTTTTACTGGATTTCCACTTACTTTATCATATTTCATTTCCACCACACAGGACAAGTTTGCATCTGTTATAGTTTTGGAGAAAATTGTGGTCATTTCATTTTTGCGCGAATGTGTTCAGATTCCTTTTATATTGCATTTGGCACATGGTGACGATTATCTCGAGAGTGCAAAGTAGCCAAATGAAACTTTTACTGGATTTCCACTTACTTTATCAAATCTCATCTTCACCACACAGGACAAGTTTGCATCTGTTATAGTTTTGGAGAAAATTGTGGTCATTTCATTTTTGCGCGAATGTGTTCAGATTCCTTTTATATTGCATTTGGCACATGGTGACGATTATCTCGAGAGTGCAAAGTAGCCAAATGAAACTTTTACTGGATTTCCACTTACTTTATCAAATTTCATCTCCACCACACAGGACAAGTTTGCATCTGTTATAGTTTTGGAGAAAATTGTGGTCATTTCATTATTGCGCGAATGTGTTCAGATTCCTTTTATATTGCATTTAGCACATGGTGACGATTATCTCGAGAGTGCAAAGTAGCCAAATGAAACTTTTACTGGATTTCCACTTACTTTATCAAATCTCATCTCCACCACACAGGACAAGTTTGCATCTGTTATAGTTTTGGAGAAAATTGTGGTCATTTCATTTTTGCGCGAATGTGTTCAGATTCCTTTTATATTGCATTTGGCACATGGTGACGATTATCTCGAGAGTGCAAAGTAGCCAAATGAAACTTTTACTGGATTTCCACTTACTTTATCAAATCTCATCTCCACCTCACAGGACAAGTTTGCATCTGTTATAGTTTTGGAGAAAATTGTGGTCATTTCATTTTTGCGCGAATGTGTTCAGATTCCTTTTATATTGCATTTGGCACATGGTGACGATTATCTCGAGAGTGCAAAGTAGCCAAATGAAACTTTTACTGGATTTCCACTTACTTTATCATATTTCATCTCCACCACACAGGACAAGTTTGCATCTGTTATAGTTTTGGAGAAAATTGTGGTCATTTCATTTTTGCGCGAATGTGTTCAGATTCCTTTTATATTGCATTTGGCACATGGTGACGATTATCTCGAGAGTGCAAAGTAGCCAAATGAAACTTTTACTGGATTTCCACTTACTTTATCAAATCTCATCTCCACCACACAGGACAAGTTTGCATCTGTTATAGTTTTGGAGAAAATTGTGGTCATTTCATTTTTGCGCGAATGTGTTCAGATTCCTTTTATATTGCATTTGGCACATGGTGACGATTATCTCGAGAGTGCAAAGTAGCCAAATGAAACTTTTACTGGATTTCCACTTACTTTATCAAATCTCATCTCCACCACACAGGACAAGTTTGCATCTGTTATAGTTTTGGAGAAAATTGTGGTCATTTCATTTTTGCGCGAATGTGTTCAGATTCCTTTTATATTGCATTTGGCACATGGTGACGATTATCTCGAGAGTGCAAAGTAGCCAAATGAAACTTTTACTGGATTTCCACTTACTTTATCATATTTCATCTCCACCACACAGGACAAGTTTGCATCTGTTATAGTTTTGGAGAAAATTGTGGTCATTTCATTTTTGCGCGAATGTGTTCAGATTCCTTTTATATTGCATTTGGCACATGGTGACGATTATCTCGAGAGTGCAAAGTAGCCAAATGAAACTTTTACTGGATTTCCACTTACTTTATCAAATCTCATCTCCACCACACAGGACAAATTTGCATCTGTTATAGTTTTGGAGAAAATTGTGGTCATTTCATTTTTGCGCGAATGTGTTCAGATTCCTTTTATATTGCATTTGCCACATGGTGACGATTATCTCGAGAGTGCAAAGTAGCCAAATGAAACTTTTACTGGATTTCCACTTACTTTATCAAATCTCATCTCCACCACACAGGACAAGTTTGCATCTGTTATAGTTTTGGAGAAAATTGTGGTCATTTCATTTTTGCGCGAATGTGTTCAGATTCCTTTTATATTGCATTTGGCACATGGTGACGATTATCTCGAGAGTGCAAAGTAGCCAAATGAAACTTTTACTGGATTTCCACTTACTTTATCAAATTTCATCTCCACCACACAGGACAAGTTTGCATCTGTTATAGTTTTGGAGAAAATTGTGGTCATTTCATTATTGCGCGAATGTGTTCAGATTCCTTTTATATTGCATTTGGCACATGGTGGCGATTATCTCGAGAGTGCAAAGTAGCCAAATGAAACTTTTACTGGATTTCCACTTACTTTATCAAATCTCATCTCCACCACACAGGACAAGTTTGCATCTGTTATAGTTTTGGAGAAAATTGTGGTCATTTCATTTTTGCGCGAATGTGTTCAGATTCCTTTTATATTGCATTTGGCACATGGTGACGATTATCTCGAGAGTGCAAAGTAGCCAAATGAAACTTTTACTGGATTTCCACTTACTTTATCAAATCTCATCTCCACCACACAGGACAAGTTTGCATCTGTTATAGTTTTGGAGAAAATTGTGGTCATTTCATTTTTGCGCGAATGTGTTCAGATTCCTTTTATATTGCATTTGGCACATGGTGACGATTATCTCGAGAGTGCAAAGTAGCCAAATGAAACTTTTACTGGATTTCCACTTACTTTATCATATTTCATCTCCACCACACAGGACAAGTTTGCATCTGTTATAGTTTTGGAGAAAATTGTGGTCATTTCATTTTTGCGCGAATGTGTTCAGATTCCTTTTATATTGCATTTGGCACATGGTGACGATTATCTCGAGAGTGCAAAGTAGCCAAATGAAACTTTTACTGGATTTCCACTTACTTTATCAAATCTCATCTCCACCACACAGGACAAGTTTGCATCTGTTATAGTTTTGGAGAAAATTGTGGTAATTTCATTTTTGCGCGAATGTGTTCAGATTCCTTTTATATTGCATTTGGCACATGGTGACGATTATCTCGAGAGTGCAAAGTAGCCAAATGAAACTTTTACTGGATTTCCACTTACTTTATCATATTTCATCTCCACCACACAGGACAAGTTTGCATCTGTTATAGTTTTGGAGAAAATTGTGGTCATTTCATTTTTGCGCGAATGTGTTCAGATTCCTTTTATATTGCATTTGGCACATGGTGACGATTATCTCGAGAGTGCAAAGTAGCCAAATGAAACTTTTACTGGATTTCCACTTACTTTATCAAATCTCATCTCCACCACACAGGACAAGTTTGCATCTGTTATAGTTTTGGAGAAAATTGTGGTCATTTCATTTTTGCGCGAATGTGTTCAGATTCCTTTTTTATTGCATTTGACACATGGTGACGATTATCTCGAGAGTGCAAAGTAGCCAAATGAAACTTTTACTGGATTTCCACTTACTTTATCAAATCTCATCTCCACCACAAAGGACAAGTTTGCATCTGTTATAGTTTTGGAGAAAATTGTGGTCATTTCATTTTTGCGCGAATGTGTTCAGATTCCTTTTATATTGCATTTGGCACATGGTGACGATTATCTCGAGAGTGCAAAGTAGCCAAATGAAACTTTTACTGGATTTCCACTTACTTTATCAAATCTCATCTCCACCACACAGGACAAGTTTGCATCTGTTATAGTTTTGGAGAAAATTGTGGTCATTTCATTTTTGCGCGAATGTGTTCAGATTCCTTTTATATTGCATTTGGCACATGGTGACGATTATCTCGAGAGTGCAAAGTAGCCAAATGAAACTTTTACTGGATTTCCACTTACTTTATCAAATCTCATCTCCACCACACAGGACAAGTTTGCATCTGTTATAGTTTTGGAGAAAATTGTGGTCATTTCATTTTTGCGCGAATGTGTTCAGATTCCTTTTATATTGCATTTGGCACATGGTGACGATTATCTCGAGAGTGCAAAGTAGCCAAATGAAACTTTTACTGGATTTCCACTTACTTTATCAAATTTCATCTCCACCACACAGGACAAGTTTGCATCTGTTAAAGTTTTGGAGAAAATTGTGGTCATTTCATTATTGCGCGAATGTGTTCAGATTCCTTTTATATTGCATTTGGCACATGGTGACGATTATCTCGAGAGTGCAAAGTAGCCAAATGAAACTTTTACTGGATTTCCACTTACTTTATCAAATCTCATCTCCACCACACAGGACAAGTTTGCATCTGTTATAGTTTTGGAGAAAATTGTGGTCATTTCATTTTTGCGCGAATGTGTTCAGATTCCTTTTATATTGCATTTGGCACATGGTGACGATTATCTCGAGAGTGCAAAGTAGCCAAATGAAACTTTTACTGGATTTCCACTTACTTTATCAAATCTCATCTCCACCACACAGGACAAGTTTGCATCTGTTATAGTTTTGGAGAAAATTGTGGTCATTTCATTTTTGCGCGAATGTGTTCAGATTCCTTTTTTATTGCATTTGACACATGGTGACGATTATCTCGAGAGTGCAAAGTAGCCAAATGAAACTTTTACTGGATTTCCACTTACTTTATCAAATCTCATCTCCACCACACAGGACAAGTTTGCATCTGTTATAGTTTTGGAGAAAATTGTGGTCATTTCATTTTTGCGCGAATGTGTTCAGATTCCTTTTATATTGCATTTGGCACATGGTGATAATTATCTCGAGAGTGCAAAGTAGCCAAATGAAACTTTTACTGGATTTCCACTTACTTTATCAAATCTCATCTCCACCACACAGGACAAGTTTGCATCTGTTATAGTTTTGGAGAAAATTGTGGTCATTTCATTTTTGCGCGAATGTGTTCAGATTCCTTTTATATTGCATTTGGCACATGGTGACGATTATCTCGAGAGTGCAAAGTAGCCAAATGAAACTTTTACTGGATTTCCACTTACTTTATCAAATTTCATCTCCACCACATAGGACAAGTTTGCATCTGTTATAGTTTTGGAGAAAATTGTGGTCATTTCATTTTTGCGCGAATGTGTTCAGATTCCTTTTATATTGCATTTGGCACATGGTGACGATTATCTCGAGAGTGCAAAGTAGCCAAATGAAACTTTTACTGGATTTCCACTTACTTTATCAAATCTCATCTCCACCACACAGGACAAGTTTGCATCTGTTATAGTTTTGGAGAAAATTGTGGTCATTTCATTTTTGCGCGAATGTGTTCAGATTCCTTTTATATTGCATTTGGCACATGGTGACGATTATCTCGAGAGTGCAAAGTAGCCAAATAAAACTTTTACTGGATTTCCACTTACTTTATCAAATCTCATCTTCACCACACAGGACAAGTTTGCATCTGTTATAGTTTTGGAGAAAATTGTGGTCATTTCATTTTTGCGCGAATGTGTTCAGATTCCTTTTATATTGCATTTGGCACATGGTGACGATTATCTCGAGAGTGCAAAGTAGCCAAATGAAACTTTTACTGGATTTCCACTTACTTTATCAAATCTCATCTCCACCACACAGGACAAGTTTGCATCTGTTATAGTTTTGGAGAAAATTGTGGTCATTTCATTTTTGCGCGAATGTGTTCAGATTCCTTTTTTATTGCATTTGACACATGGTGACGATTATCTCGAGAGTGCAAAGTAGCCAAATGAAACTTTTACTGGATTTCCACTTACTTTATGAAATCTCATCTCCACCACAAAGGACAAGTTTGCATCTGTTATAGTTTTGGAGAAAATTGTGGTCATTTCATTTTTGCGCGAATGTGTTCAGATTCCTTTTATATTGCATTTGGCACATGGTGACGATTATCTCGAGAGTGCAAAGTAGCCAAATGAAACTTTTACTGGATTTTCACTTACTTTATCAAATCTCATCTCCACCACACAGGACAAGTTTGCATCTCTTATAGTTTTGGAGAAAATTGTGGTCATTGCATTTTTGCGCGAATGTGTTCAGATTCCTTTTATATTGCATTTGGCACATGGTGACGATTATCTCGAGAGTGCAAAGTAGCCAAATGAAACTTTTACTGGATTTCCACTTACTTTATCAAATCTCATCTCCACCACACAGGACAAATTTGCATCTGTTATAGTTTTGGAGAAAATTGTGGTCATTTCATTTTTGCGCGAATGTGTTCAGATTCCTTTTATATTGCATTTGCCACATGGTGACGATTATCTCGAGAGTGCAAAGTAGCCAAATGAAACTTTTACTGGATTTCCACTTACTTTATCAAATCTCATCTCCACCACACAGGACAAGTTTGCATCTGTTATAGTTTTGGAGAAAATTGTGGTCATTTCATTTTTGCGCGAATGTGTTCAGATTTCTTTTATATTGCATTTGGCACATGGTGACGATTATCTCGAGAGTGCAAAGTAGCCAAATGAAACTTTTACTGGATTTCCACTTACTTTATCAAATTTCATCTCCACCACACAGGACAAGTTTGCATCTGTTATAGTTTTGGAGAAAATTGTGGTCATTTCATTATTGCGCGAATGTGTTCAGATTCCTTTTATATTGCATTTGGCACATGGTGACGATTATCTCGAGAGTGCAAAGTAGCCAAATGAAACTTTTACTGGATTTCCACTTACTTTATCAAATCTCATCTCCACCACACAGGACAAGTTTGCATCTGTTATAGTTTTGGAGAAAATTGTGGTCATTTCATTTTTGCGCGAATGTGTTCAGATTCCTTTTATATTGCATTTGGCACATGGTGACGATTATCTCGAGAGTGCAAAGTAGCCAAATGAAACTTTTACTGGATTTCCACTTACTTTATCAAATCTCATCTCCACCACACAGGACAAGTTTGCATCTGTTATAGTTTTGGAGAAAATTGTGGTAATTTCATTTTTGCGCGAATGTGTTCAGATTCCTTTTATATTGCATTTGGCACATGGTGACGATTATCTCGAGAGTGCAAAGTAGCCAAATGAAACTTTTACTGGATTTCCACTTACTTTATTATATTTCATCTCCACCACACAGGACAAGTTTGCATCTGTTATAGTTTTGGAGAAAATTGTGGTCATTTCATTTTTGCGCGAATGTGTTCAGATTCCTTTTATATTGCATTTGGCACATGGTGACGATTATCTCGAGAGTGCAAAGTAGCCAAATGAAACTTTTACTGGATTTCCACTTACTTTATCAAATCTCATCTTCACCACACAGGACAAGTTTGCATCTGTTATAGTTTTGGAGAAAATTGTGGTCATTTCATTTTTGCGCGAATGTGTTCAGATTCCTTTTATATTGCATTTGGCACATGGTGACGATTATCTCGAGAGTGCAAAGTAGCCAAATGAAACTTTTACTGGATTTCCACTTACTTTATCAAATTTCATCTCCACCACACAGGACAAGTTTGCATCTGTTATAGTTTTGGAGAAAATTGTTGTCATTTCATTATTGCGCGAATGTGTTCAGATTCTTTTTATATTGCATTTGGCACATGGTGACGATTATCTCGAGAGTGCAAAGTAGCCAAATGAAACTTTTACTGGATTTCCACTTACTTTATCAAATTTCATCTCCACCACACAGGACAAGTTTGCATCTGTTATAGTTTTGGAGAAAATTGTGGTCATTTCATTATTGCGCGAATGTGTTCAGATTCCTTTTATATTGCATTTGGCACATGGTGACGATTATCTCGAGAGTGCAAAGTAGCCAAATGAAACTTTTACTGGATTTCCACTTACTTTATCAAATCTCATCTCCACCACACAGGACAAGTTTGCATCTGTTATAGTTTTGGAGAAAATTGTGGTCATTTCATTTTTGCGCGAATGTGTTCAGATTCCTTTTATATTGCATTTGGCACATGGTGACGATTATCTCGAGAGTGCAAAGTAGCCAAATGAAACTTTTACTGGATTTCCACTTACTTTATCATATTTCATTTCCACCACACAGGACAAGTTTGCATCTGTTATAGTTTTGGAGAAAATTGTGGTCATTTCATTTTTGCGCGAATGTGTTCAGATTCCTTTTATATTGCATTTGGCACATGGTGACGATTATCTCGAGAGTGCAAAGTAGCCAAATGAAACTTTTACTGGATTTCCACTTACTTTATCAAATCTCATCTTCACCACACAGGACAAGTTTGCATCTGTTATAGTTTTGGAGAAAATTGTGGTCATTTCATTTTTGCGCGAATGTGTTCAGATTCCTTTTATATTGCATTTGGCACATGGTGACGATTATCTCGAGAGTGCAAAGTAGCCAAATGAAACTTTTACTGGATTTCCACTTACTTTATCAAATTTCATCTCCACCACACAGGACAAGTTTGCATCTGTTATAGTTTTGGAGAAAATTGTGGTCATTTCATTATTGCGCGAATGTGTTCAGATTCCTTTTATATTGCATTTAGCACATGGTGACGATTATCTCGAGAGTGCAAAGTAGCCAAATGAAACTTTTACTGGATTTCCACTTACTTTATCAAATCTCATCTCCACCACACAGGACAAGTTTGCATCTGTTATAGTTTTGGAGAAAATTGTGGTCATTTCATTTTTGCGCGAATGTGTTCAGATTCCTTTTATATTGCATTTGGCACATGGTGACGATTATCTCGAGAGTGCAAAGTAGCCAAATGAAACTTTTACTGGATTTCCACTTACTTTATCAAATCTCATCTCCACCTCACAGGACAAGTTTGCATCTGTTATAGTTTTGGAGAAAATTGTGGTCATTTCATTTTTGCGCGAATGTGTTCAGATTCCTTTTATATTGCATTTGGCACATGGTGACGATTATCTCGAGAGTGCAAAGTAGCCAAATGAAACTTTTACTGGATTTCCACTTACTTTATCATATTTCATCTCCACCACACAGGACAAGTTTGCATCTGTTATAGTTTTGGAGAAAATTGTGGTCATTTCATTTTTGCGCGAATGTGTTCAGATTCCTTTTATATTGCATTTGGCACATGGTGACGATTATCTCGAGAGTGCAAAGTAGCCAAATGAAACTTTTACTGGATTTCCACTTACTTTATCAAATCTCATCTCCACCACACAGGACAAGTTTGCATCTGTTATAGTTTTGGAGAAAATTGTGGTCATTTCATTTTTGCGCGAATGTGTTCAGATTCCTTTTATATTGCATTTGGCACATGGTGACGATTATCTCGAGAGTGCAAAGTAGCCAAATGAAACTTTTACTGGATTTCCACTTACTTTATCAAATTTCATCTCCACCACACAGGACAAGTTTGCATCTGTTATAGTTTTGGAGAAAATTGTGGTCATTTCATTATTGCGCGAATGTGTTCAGATTCCTTTTATATTGCATTTGGCACATGGTGACGATTATCTCGAGAGTGCAAAGTAGCCAAATGAAACTTTTACTGGATTTCCACTTACTTTATCAAATCTCATCTCCACCACACAGGACAAGTTTGCATCTGTTATAGTTTTGGAGAAAATTGTGGTCATTTCATTTTTGCGCGAATGTGTTCAGATTCCTTTTATATTGCATTTGGCACATGGTGACGATTATCTCGAGAGTGCAAAGTAGCCAAATGAAACTTTTACTGGATTTCCACTTACTTTATCATATTTCATCTCCACCACACAGGACAAGTTTGCATCTGTTATAGTTTTGGAGAAAATTGTGGTCATTTCATTTTTGCGCGAATGTGTTCAGATTCCTTTTATATTGCATTTGGCACATGGTGACGATTATCTCGAGAGTGCAAAGTAGCCAAATGAAACTTTTACTGGATTTCCACTTACTTTATCAAATCTCATCTCCACCACACAGGACAAATTTGCATCTGTTATAGTTTTGGAGAAAATTGTGGTCATTTCATTTTTGCGCGAATGTGTTCAGATTCCTTTTATATTGCATTTGCCACATGGTGACGATTATCTCGAGAGTGCAAAGTAGCCAAATGAAACTTTTACTGGATTTCCACTTACTTTATCAAATCTCATCTTCACCACACAGGACAAGTTTGCATCTGTTATAGTTTTGGAGAAAATTGTGGTCATTTCATTTTTGCGCGAATGTGTTCAGATTCCTTTTATATTGCATTTGGCACATGGTGACGATTATCTCGAGAGTGCAAAGTAGCCAAATGAAACTTTTACTGGATTTCCACTTACTTTATCAAATTTCATCTCCACCACACAGGACAAGTTTGCATCTGTTATAGTTTTGGAGAAAATTGTGGTCATTTCATTATTGCGCGAATGTGTTCAGATTCCTTTTATATTGCATTTGGCACATGGTGGCGATTATCTCGAGAGTGCAAAGTAGCCAAATGAAACTTTTACTGGATTTCCACTTACTTTATCAAATCTCATCTCCACCACACAGGACAAGTTTGCATCTGTTATAGTTTTGGAGAAAATTGTGGTCATTTCATTTTTGCGCGAATGTGTTCAGATTCCTTTTATATTGCATTTGGCACATGGTGACGATTATCTCGAGAGTGCAAAGTAGCCAAATGAAACTTTTACTGGATTTCCACTTACTTTATCAAATCTCATCTCCACCACACAGGACAAGTTTGCATCTGTTATAGTTTTGGAGAAAATTGTGGTCATTTCATTTTTGCGCGAATGTGTTCAGATTCCTTTTATATTGCATTTGGCACATGGTGACGATTATCTCGAGAGTGCAAAGTAGCCAAATGAAACTTTTACTGGATTTCCACTTACTTTATCATATTTCATCTCCACCACACAGGACAAGTTTGCATCTGTTATAGTTTTGGAGAAAATTGTGGTCATTTCATTTTTGCGCGAATGTGTTCAGATTCCTTTTATATTGCATTTGGCACATGGTGACGATTATCTCGAGAGTGCAAAGTAGCCAAATGAAACTTTTACTGGATTTCCACTTACTTTATCAAATCTCATCTCCACCACACAGGACAAGTTTGCATCTGTTATAGTTTTGGAGAAAATTGTGGTAATTTCATTTTTGCGCGAATGTGTTCAGATTCCTTTTATATTGCATTTGGCACATGGTGACGATTATCTCGAGAGTGCAAAGTAGCCAAATGAAACTTTTACTGGATTTCCACTTACTTTATCATATTTCATCTCCACCACACAGGACAAGTTTGCATCTGTTATAGTTTTGGAGAAAATTGTGGTCATTTCATTTTTGCGCGAATGTGTTCAGATTCCTTTTATATTGCATTTGGCACATGGTGACGATTATCTCGAGAGTGCAAAGTAGCCAAATGAAACTTTTACTGGATTTCCACTTACTTTATCAAATCTCATCTTCACCACACAGGACAAGTTTGCATCTGTTATAGTTTTGGAGAAAATTGTGGTCATTTCATTTTTGCGCGAATGTGTTCAGATTCCTTTTATATTGCATTTGGCACATGGTGACGATTATCTCGAGAGTGCAAAGTAGCCAAATGAAACTTTTACTGGATTTCCACTTACTTTATCAAATCTCATCTCCACCACACAGGACAAGTTTGCATCTGTTATAGTTTTGGAGAAAATTGTGGTCATTTCATTTTTGCGCGAATGTGTTCAGATTCCTTTTATATTGCATTTGGCACATGGTGACGATTATCTCGAGAGTGCAAAGTAGCCAAATGAAACTTTTACTGGATTTCCACTTACTTTATCAAATCTCATCTCCACCACACAGGACAAGTTTGCATCTGTTATAGTTTTGGAGAAAATTGTGGTCATTTCATTTTTGCGCGAATGTGTTCAGATTCCTTTTATATTGCATTTGGCACATGGTGACGATTATCTCGAGAGTGCAAAGTAGCCAAATGAAACTTTTACTGGATTTCCACTTACTTTATCATATTTCATCTCCACCACACAGGACAAGTTTGCATCTGTTATAGTTTTGGAGAAAATTGTGGTCATTTCATTTTTGCGCGAATGTGTTCAGATTCCTTTTATATTGCATTTGGCACATGGTGACGATTATCTCGAGAGTGCAAAGTAGCCAAATGAAACTTTTACTGGATTTCCACTTACTTTATCAAATCTCATCTCCACCACACAGGACAAGTTTGCATCTGTTATAGTTTTGGAGAAAATTGTGGTCATTTCATTTTTGCGCGAATGTGTTCAGATTCCTTTTTTATTGCATTTGACACATGGTGACGATTATCTCGAGAGTGCAAAGTAGCCAAATGAAACTTTTACTGGATTTCCACTTACTTTATCAAATCTCATCTCCACCACACAGGACAAGTTTGCATCTGTTATAGTTTTGGAGAAAATTGTGGTCATTTCATTTTTGCGCGAATGTGTTCAGATTCCTTTTATATTGCATTTGGCACATGGTGACGATTATCTCGAGAGTGCAAAGTAGCCAAATGAAACTTTTACTGGATTTCCACTTACTTTATCAAATCTCATCTCCACCACACAGGACAAGTTTGCATCTGTTATAGTTTTGGAGAAAATTGTGGTCATTTCATTTTTGCGCGAATGTGTTCAGATTCCTTTTATATTGCATTTGGCACATGGTGACGATTATCTCGAGAGTGCAAAGTAGCCAAATGAAACTTTTACTGGATTTCCACTTACTTTATCAAATCTCATCTCCACCACACAGGACAAGTTTGCATCTGTTATAGTTTTGGAGAAAATTGTGGTCATTTCATTTTTGCGCGAATGTGTTCAGATTCCTTTTATATTGCATTTGGCACATGGTGACGATTATCTCGAGAGTGCAAAGTAGCCAAATGAAACTTTTACTGGATTTCCACTTACTTTATCAAATCTCATCTCCACCACACAGGACAAGTTTGCATCTGTTATAGTTTTGGAGAAAATTGTGGTCATTTCATTTTTGCGCGAATGTGTTCAGATTCCTTTTATATTGCATTTGGCACATGGTGATGATTATCTCGAGAGTGCAAAGTAGCCAAATGAAACTTTTACTGGATTTCCACTTACTTTATCAAATCTCATCTCCACCACACAGGACAAGTTTGCATCTGTTATAGTTTTGGAGAAAATTGTGGTCATTTCATTTTTGCGCGAATGTGTTCAGATTCCTTTTATATTGCATTTGGCACATGGTGACGATTATCTCGAGAGTGCAAAGTAGCCAAATGAAACTTTTACTGGATTTCCACTTACTTTATCAAATTTCATCTCCACCACATAGGACAAGTTTGCATCTGTTATAGTTTTGGAGAAAATTGTGGTCATTTCATTTTTGCGCGAATGTGTTCAGATTCCTTTTATATTGCATTTGGCACATGGTGACGATTATCTCGAGAGTGCAAAGTAGCCAAATGAAACTTTTACTGGATTTCCACTTACTTTATCAAATCTCATCTTCACCACACAGGACAAGTTTGCATCTGTTATAGTTTTGGAGAAAATTGTGGTCATTTCATTTTTGCGCGAATGTGTTCAGATTCCTTTTATATTGCATTTGGCACATGGTGACGATTATCTCGAGAGTGCAAAGTAGCCAAATGAAACTTTTACTGGATTTCCACTTACTTTATCAAATTTCATCTCCACCACACAGGACAAGTTTGCATCTGTTATAGTTTTGGAGAAAATTGTGGTCATTTCATTTTTGCGCGAATGTGTTCAGATTCCTTTTATATTGCATTTGGCACATGGTGACGATTATCTCGAGAGTGCAAAGTAGCCAAATGAAACTTTTACTGGATTTCCACTTACTTTATCAAATCTCATCTTCACCACACAGGACAAGTTTGCATCTGTTATAGTTTTGGAGAAAATTGTGGTCATTTCATTTTTGCGCGAATGTGTTCAGATTCCTTTTATATTGCATTTGGCACATGGTGACGATTATCTCGAGAGTGCAAAGTAGCCAAATGAAACTTTTACTGGATTTCCACTTACTTTATCAAATTTCATCTCCACCACACAGGACAAGTTTGCATCTGTTATAGTTTTGGAGAAAATTGTTGTCATTTCATTATTGCGCGAATGTGTTCAGATTCTTTTTATATTGCATTTGGCACATGGTGACGATTATCTCGAGAGTGCAAAGTAGCCAAATGAAACTTTTACTGGATTTCCACTTACTTTATCAAATTTCATCTCCACCACACAGGACAAGTTTGCATCTGTTATAGTTTTGGAGAAAATTGTGGTCATTTCATTATTGCGCGAATGTGTTCAGATTCCTTTTATATTGCATTTGGCACATGGTGACGATTATCTCGAGAGTGCAAAGTAGCCAAATGAAACTTTTACTGGATTTCCACTTACTTTATCAAATCTCATCTCCACCACACAGGACAAGTTTGCATCTGTTATAGTTTTGGAGAAAATTGTGGTCATTTCATTTTTGCGCGAATGTGTTCAGATTCCTTTTATATTGCATTTGGCACATGGTGACGATTATCTCGAGAGTGCAAAGTAGCCAAATGAAACTTTTACTGGATTTCCACTTACTTTATCATATTTCATTTCCACCACACAGGACAAGTTTGCATCTGTTATAGTTTTGGAGAAAATTGTGGTCATTTCATTTTTGCGCGAATGTGTTCAGATTCCTTTTATATTGCATTTGGCACATGGTGACGATTATCTCGAGAGTGCAAAGTAGCCAAATGAAACTTTTACTGGATTTCCACTTACTTTATCAAATCTCATCTTCACCACACAGGACAAGTTTGCATCTGTTATAGTTTTGGAGAAAATTGTGGTCATTTCATTTTTGCGCGAATGTGTTCAGATTCCTTTTATATTGCATTTGGCACATGGTGACGATTATCTCGAGAGTGCAAAGTAGCCAAATGAAACTTTTACTGGATTTCCACTTACTTTATCAAATTTCATCTCCACCACACAGGACAAGTTTGCATCTGTTATAGTTTTGGAGAAAATTGTGGTCATTTCATTATTGCGCGAATGTGTTCAGATTCCTTTTATATTGCATTTAGCACATGGTGACGATTATCTCGAGAGTGCAAAGTAGCCAAATGAAACTTTTACTGGATTTCCACTTACTTTATCAAATCTCATCTCCACCACACAGGACAAGTTTGCATCTGTTATAGTTTTGGAGAAAATTGTGGTCATTTCATTTTTGCGCGAATGTGTTCAGATTCCTTTTATATTGCATTTGGCACATGGTGACGATTATCTCGAGAGTGCAAAGTAGCCAAATGAAACTTTTACTGGATTTCCACTTACTTTATCAAATCTCATCTCCACCTCACAGGACAAGTTTGCATCTGTTATAGTTTTGGAGAAAATTGTGGTCATTTCATTTTTGCGCGAATGTGTTCAGATTCCTTTTATATTGCATTTGGCACATGGTGACGATTATCTCGAGAGTGCAAAGTAGCCAAATGAAACTTTTACTGGATTTCCACTTACTTTATCATATTTCATCTCCACCACACAGGACAAGTTTGCATCTGTTATAGTTTTGGAGAAAATTGTGGTCATTTCATTTTTGCGCGAATGTGTTCAGATTCCTTTTATATTGCATTTGGCACATGGTGACGATTATCTCGAGAGTGCAAAGTAGCCAAATGAAACTTTTACTGGATTTCCACTTACTTTATCAAATCTCATCTCCACCACACAGGACAAGTTTGCATCTGTTATAGTTTTGGAGAAAATTGTGGTCATTTCATTTTTGCGCGAATGTGTTCAGATTCCTTTTATATTGCATTTGGCACATGGTGACGATTATCTCGAGAGTGCAAAGTAGCCAAATGAAACTTTTACTGGATTTCCACTTACTTTATCAAATTTCATCTCCACCACACAGGACAAGTTTGCATCTGTTATAGTTTTGGAGAAAATTGTGGTCATTTCATTATTGCGCGAATGTGTTCAGATTCCTTTTATATTGCATTTGGCACATGGTGACGATTATCTCGAGAGTGCAAAGTAGCCAAATGAAACTTTTACTGGATTTCCACTTACTTTATCAAATCTCATCTCCACCACACAGGACAAGTTTGCATCTGTTATAGTTTTGGAGAAAATTGTGGTCATTTCATTTTTGCGCGAATGTGTTCAGATTCCTTTTATATTGCATTTGGCACATGGTGACGATTATCTCGAGAGTGCAAAGTAGCCAAATGAAACTTTTACTGGATTTCCACTTACTTTATCATATTTCATCTCCACCACACAGGACAAGTTTGCATCTGTTATAGTTTTGGAGAAAATTGTGGTCATTTCATTTTTGCGCGAATGTGTTCAGATTCCTTTTATATTGCATTTGGCACATGGTGACGATTATCTCGAGAGTGCAAAGTAGCCAAATGAAACTTTTACTGGATTTCCACTTACTTTATCAAATCTCATCTCCACCACACAGGACAAATTTGCATCTGTTATAGTTTTGGAGAAAATTGTGGTCATTTCATTTTTGCGCGAATGTGTTCAGATTCCTTTTATATTGCATTTGCCACATGGTGACGATTATCTCGAGAGTGCAAAGTAGCCAAATGAAACTTTTACTGGATTTCCACTTACTTTATCAAATCTCATCTTCACCACACAGGACAAGTTTGCATCTGTTATAGTTTTGGAGAAAATTGTGGTCATTTCATTTTTGCGCGAATGTGTTCAGATTCCTTTTATATTGCATTTGGCACATGGTGACGATTATCTCGAGAGTGCAAAGTAGCCAAATGAAACTTTTACTGGATTTCCACTTACTTTATCAAATTTCATCTCCACCACACAGGACAAGTTTGCATCTGTTATAGTTTTGGAGAAAATTGTGGTCATTTCATTATTGCGCGAATGTGTTCAGATTCCTTTTATATTGCATTTGGCACATGGTGGCGATTATCTCGAGAGTGCAAAGTAGCCAAATGAAACTTTTACTGGATTTCCACTTACTTTATCAAATCTCATCTCCACCACACAGGACAAGTTTGCATCTGTTATAGTTTTGGAGAAAATTGTGGTCATTTCATTTTTGCGCGAATGTGTTCAGATTCCTTTTATATTGCATTTGGCACATGGTGACGATTATCTCGAGAGTGCAAAGTAGCCAAATGAAACTTTTACTGGATTTCCACTTACTTTATCAAATCTCATCTCCACCACACAGGACAAGTTTGCATCTGTTATAGTTTTGGAGAAAATTGTGGTCATTTCATTTTTGCGCGAATGTGTTCAGATTCCTTTTATATTGCATTTGGCACATGGTGACGATTATCTCGAGAGTGCAAAGTAGCCAAATGAAACTTTTACTGGATTTCCACTTACTTTATCATATTTCATCTCCACCACACAGGACAAGTTTGCATCTGTTATAGTTTTGGAGAAAATTGTGGTCATTTCATTTTTGCGCGAATGTGTTCAGATTCCTTTTATATTGCATTTGGCACATGGTGACGATTATCTCGAGAGTGCAAAGTAGCCAAATGAAACTTTTACTGGATTTCCACTTACTTTATCAAATCTCATCTCCACCACACAGGACAAGTTTGCATCTGTTATAGTTTTGGAGAAAATTGTGGTAATTTCATTTTTGCGCGAATGTGTTCAGATTCCTTTTATATTGCATTTGGCACATGGTGACGATTATCTCGAGAGTGCAAAGTAGCCAAATGAAACTTTTACTGGATTTCCACTTACTTTATCATATTCTCATCTCCACCACACAGGACAAGTTTGCATCTGTTATAGTTTTGGAGAAAATTGTGGTCATTTCATTTTTGCGCGAATGTGTTCAGATTCCTTTTATATTGCATTTGGCACATGGTGACGATTATCTCGAGAGTGCAAAGTAGCCAAATGAAACTTTTACTGGATTTCCACTTACTTTATCAAATCTCATCTCACCACACAGGACAAGTTTGCATCTGTTATAGTTTTGGAGAAAATTGTGGTCATTTCATTTTTGCGCGAATGTGTTCAGATTCCTTTTATATTGCATTTGGCACATGGTGACGATTATCTCGAGAGTGCAAAGTAGCCAAATGAAACTTTTACTGGATTTCCACTTACTTTATCAAATCTCATCTCCACCACACAGGACAAGTTTGCATCTGTTATAGTTTTGGAGAAAATTGTGGTCATTTCATTTTTGCGCGAATGTGTTCAGATTCCTTTTATATTGCATTTGGCACATGGTGACGATTATCTCGAGAGTGCAAAGTAGCCAAATGAAACTTTTACTGGATTTCCACTTACTTTATCAAATCTCATCTCCACCACACAGGACAAGTTTGCATCTGTTATAGTTTTGGAGAAAATTGTGGTCATTTCATTTTTGCGCGAATGTGTTCAGATTCCTTTTATATTGCATTTGGCACATGGTGACGATTATCTCGAGAGTGCAAAGTAGCCAAATGAAACTTTTACTGGATTTCCACTTACTTTATCATATTTCATCTCCACCACACAGGACAAGTTTGCATCTGTTATAGTTTTGGAGAAAATTGTGGTCATTTCATTTTTGCGCGAATGTGTTCAGATTCCTTTTATATTGCATTTGGCACATGGTGACGATTATCTCGAGAGTGCAAAGTAGCCAAATGAAACTTTTACTGGATTTCCACTTACTTTATCAAATCTCATCTCCACCACACAGGACAAGTTTGCATCTGTTATAGTTTTGGAGAAAATTGTGGTCATTTCATTTTTGCGCGAATGTGTTCAGATTCCTTTTTTATTGCATTTGACACATGGTGACGATTATCTCGAGAGTGCAAAGTAGCCAAATGAAACTTTTACTGGATTTCCACTTACTTTATCAAATCTCATCTCCACCACACAGGACAAGTTTGCATCTGTTATAGTTTTGGAGAAAATTGTGGTCATTTCATTTTTGCGCGAATGTGTTCAGATTCCTTTTATATTGCATTTGGCACATGGTGACGATTATCTCGAGAGTGCAAAGTAGCCAAATGAAACTTTTACTGGATTTCCACTTACTTTATCAAATCTCATCTCCACCACACAGGACAAGTTTGCATCTGTTATAGTTTTGGAGAAAATTGTGGTCATTTCATTTTTGCGCGAATGTGTTCAGATTCCTTTTATATTGCATTTGGCACATGGTGACGATTATCTCGAGAGTGCAAAGTAGCCAAATGAAACTTTTACTGGATTTCCACTTACTTTATCAAATCTCATCTCCACCACACAGGACAAGTTTGCATCTGTTATAGTTTTGGAGAAAATTGTGGTCATTTCATTTTTGCGCGAATGTGTTCAGATTCCTTTTATATTGCATTTGGCACATGGTGACGATTATCTCGAGAGTGCAAAGTAGCCAAATGAAACTTTTACTGGATTTCCACTTACTTTATCAAATCTCATCTCCACCACACAGGACAAGTTTGCATCTGTTATAGTTTTGGAGAAAATTGTGGTCATTTCATTTTTGCGCGAATGTGTTCAGATTCCTTTTATATTGCATTTGGCACATGGTGATGATTATCTCGAGAGTGCAAAGTAGCCAAATGAAACTTTTACTGGATTTCCACTTACTTTATCAAATCTCATCTCCACCACACAGGACAAGTTTGCATCTGTTATAGTTTTGGAGAAAATTGTGGTCATTTCATTTTTGCGCGAATGTGTTCAGATTCCTTTTATATTGCATTTGGCACATGGTGACGATTATCTCGAGAGTGCAAAGTAGCCAAATGAAACTTTTACTGGATTTCCACTTACTTTATCAAATTTCATCTCCACCACATAGGACAAGTTTGCATCTGTTATAGTTTTGGAGAAAATTGTGGTCATTTCATTTTTGCGCGAATGTCTTCAGATTCCTTTTATATTGCATTTGGCACATGGTGACGATTATCTCGAGAGTGCAAAGTAGCCAAATGAAACTTTTACTGGATTTCCACTTACTTTATCAAATCTCATCTCCACCACACAGGACAAGTTTGCATCTGTTATAGTTTTGGAGAAAATTGTGGTCATTTCATTTTTGCGCGAATGTGTTCAGATTCCTTTTATATTGCATTTGGCACATGGTGACGATTATCTCGAGAGTGCAAAGTAGCCAAATGAAACTTTTACTGGATTTCCACTTACTTTATCAAATCTCATCTCCACCACACAGGACAAGTTTGCATCTGTTATAGTTTTGGAGAAAATTGTGGTCATTTCATTTTTGCGCGAATGTGTTCATATTCCTTTTATATTGCATTTGGCACATGGTGACGATTATCTCGAGAGTGCAAAGTAGCCAAATGAAACTTTTACTGGATTTCCACTTACTTTATCAAATCTCATCTCCACCACACAGGACAAGTTTGCATCTGTTATAGTTTTGGAGAAAATTGTGGTCATTTCATTTTTGCGCGAATGTGTTCAGATTCCTTTTATATTGCATTTGGCACATGGTGACGATTATCTCGAGAGTGCAAAGTAGCCAAATGAAACTTTTACTGGATTTCCACTTACTTTATCAAATCTCATCTCCACCACACAGGACAAGTTTGCAACTGTTATAGTTTTGGAGAAAATTGTGGTCATTTCATTTTTGCGCGAATGTGTTCAGATTCCTTTTATATTGCATTTGGCACATGGTGACGATTATCTCGAGAGTGCAAAGTAGCCAAATGAAACTTTTACTGGATTTCCACTTACTTTATCAAATCTCATCTCCACCACACAGGACAAGTTTGCATCTGTTATAGTTTTGGAGAAAATTGTGGTCATTTCATTTTTGCGCGAATGTGTTCAGATTCCTTTTATATTGCATTTGGCACATGGTGACGATTATCTCGAGAGCGCAAAGTAGCCAAATGAAACTTTTACTGGATTTCCACTTACTTTATCAAATCTCATCTCCACCACACAGGACAAGTTTGCATCTGTTATAGTTTTGGAGAAAATTGTGGTCATTTCATTTTTGCGCGAATGTGTTCAGATTCCTTTTATATTGCATTTGGCACATGGTGACGATTATCTCGAGAGTGCAAAGTAGCCAAATGAAACTTTTACTGGATTTCCACTTACTTTATCAAATTTCATCTCCACCACACAGGACAAGTTTGCATCTGTTAAAGTTTTGGAGAAAATTGTGGTCATTTCATTATTGCGCGAATGTGTTCAGATTCCTTTTATATTGCATTTGGCACATGGTGACGATTATCTCGAGAGTGCAAAGTAGCCAAATGAAACTTTTACTGGATTTCCACTTACTTTATCAAATCTCATCTCCACCACACAGGACAAGTTTGCATCTGTTATAGTTTTGGAGAAAATTGTGGTCATTTCATTTTTGCGCGAATGTGTTCAGATTCCTTTTATATTGCATTTGGCACATGGTGACGATTATCTCGAGAGTGCAAAGTAGCCAAATGAAACTTTTACTGGATTTCCACTTACTTTATCAAATCTCATCTCCACCACACAGGACAAGTTTGCATCTGTTATAGTTTTGGAGAAAATTGTGGTCATTTCATTTTTGCGCGAATGTGTTCAGATTCCTTTTTTATTGCATTTGACACATGGTGACGATTATCTCGAGAGTGCAAAGTAGCCAAATGAAACTTTTACTGGATTTCCACTTACTTTATCAAATCTCATCTCCACCACACAGGACAAGTTTGCATCTGTTATAGTTTTGGAGAAAATTGTGGTCATTTCATTTTTGCGCGAATGTGTTCAGATTCCTTTTATATTGCATTTGGCACATGGTGATGATTATCTCGAGAGTGCAAAGTAGCCAAATGAAACTTTTACTGGATTTCCACTTACTTTATCAAATCTCATCTCCACCACACAGGACAAGTTTGCATCTGTTATAGTTTTGGAGAAAATTGTGGTCATTTCATTTTTGCGCGAATGTGTTCAGATTCCTTTTATATTGCATTTGGCACATGGTGACGATTATCTCGAGAGTGCAAAGTAGCCAAATGAAACTTTTACTGGATTTCCACTTACTTTATCAAATCTCATCTCCACCACACAGGACAAGTTTGCATCTGTTATAGTTTTGGAGAAAATTGTGGTCATTTCATTTATGCGCGAATGTGTTCAGATTGCTATTCTATTGCATTTGGCACATGGTGACGATTATCTCGAGAGTGCAAAGTAGCCAAATGAAACTTTTACTGGATTTCCACTTACTTTATCAAATCTCATCTCCACCACACAGGACAAGTTTGCATCTGTTATAGTTTTTGAGAAAATTGTGGTCATTTCATTTATGCGCGAATGTGCTCAGATTGCTAATCTATTGCATTTGGCACATGGTGACGATTATCTCGAGAGTGCAAAGTAGCCAAATGAAACTTTTACTGGATTTCCACTTACTTTATCAAATCTCATCTCCACCACACAGGACAAGTTTGCATCTGTTATAGTTTTTGAGAAAATTGTGGTCATTTCATTTATGCGCGAATGTGCTCAGATTGCTATTCTATTGCATTTGGCACATGGTGACGATTATCTCGAGAGTGCAAAGTAGCCAAATGAAACTTTTACTGGATTTCCACTTACTTTATCAAATCTCATCTCCACCACACAGGACAAGTTTGCATCTGTTATAGTTTTTGAGAAAATTGTGGTCATTTCATTTTTGCGCGAATGTGCTCAGATTGCTATTCTATTGCATTTGGCACATGGTGACGATTATCTCGAGAGTGCAAAGTAGCCAAATGAAACTTTTACTGGATTTCCACTTACTTTATCAAATCTCATCTCCACCACACAGGACAAGTTTGCATCTGTTATAGTTTTGGAGAAAATTGTGGTCATTTCATTTATGCGCGAATGTGTTCAGATTGCTATTCTATTGCATTTGGCACATGGTGACGATTATCTCGAGAGAGCAAAGTAGCCAAATGAAACTTTTACTGGATTTCCACTTACTTTATCAAATCTCATCTCCACCACACAGGACAAGTTTGCATCTGTTATAGTTTTGGAGAAAATTGTGGTCATTTCATTTATGCGCGAATGTGTTCAGATTGCTATTCTATTGCATTTGGCACATGGTGACGATTATCTCGAGAGTGCAAAGTAGCCAAATGAAACTTTTACTGGATTTCCACTTACTTTATCAAATCTCATCTCCACCACACAGGACAAGGTTGCATCTGTTATAGTTTTTGAGAAAATTGTGGTCATTTCATTTATGCGCGAATGTGCTCAGATTGCTATTCTATTGCATTTGGCACATGGTGACGATTATCTCGAGAGTGCAAAGTAGCCAAATGAAACTTTTACTGGATTTCCACTTACTTTATCAAATCTCATCTCCACCACACAGGACAAGTTTGCATCTGTTATAGTTTTGGAGAAAATTGTGGTCATTTCATTTATGCGCGAATGTGTTCAGATTGATATTCTATTGCATTTGGCACATGGTGACGATTATCTCGAGAGTGCAAAGTAGCCAAATGAAACTTTTACTGGATTTCCACTTACTTTATCAAATCTCATCTCCACCACACAGGACAAGTTTGCATCTGTTATAGTTTTTGAGAAAATTGTGGTCATTTCATTTATGCGCGAATGTGCTCAGATTGCTATTCTATTGCATTTGGCACATGGTGACGATTATCTCGAGAGTGCAAAGTAGCCAAATGAAACTTTTACTGGATTTCCACTTACTTTATCAAATCTCATCTCCACCACACAGGACAAGTTTGCATCTGTTATAGTTTTGGAGAAAATTGTGGTCATTTCATTTATGCGCGAATGTGTTCAGATTGCTATTCTATTGCATTTGGCACATGGTGACGATTATCTCGAGAGTGCAAAGTAGCCAAATGAAACTTTTACTGGATTTCCACTTACTTTATCAAATCTCATCTCCACCACACAGGACAAGTTTGCATCTGTTATAGTTTTGGAGAAAATTGTGGTCATTTCATTTATGCGCGAATGTGTTCAGATTGCTATTCTATTGCATTTGGCACATGGTGACGATTATCTCGAGAGTGCAAAGTAGCCAAATGAAACTTTTACTGGATTTCCACTTACTTTATCAAATCTCATCTCCACCACACAGGACAAGTTTGCATCTGTTATAGTTTTGGAGAAAATTGTGGTCATTTCATTTATGCGCGAATGTGTTCAGATTGCTATTCTATTGCATTTGGCACATGGTGACGATTATCTCGAGAGTGCAAAGTAGCCAAATGAAACTTTTACTGGATTTCCACTTACTTTATCAAATCTCATCTCCACCACACAGGACAAGTTTGCATCTGTTATAGTTTTTGAGAAAATTGTGGTCATTTCATTTATGCGCGAATGTGCTCAGATTGCTATTCTATTGCATTTGGCACATGGTGACGATTATCTCGAGAGTGCAAAGTAGCCAAATGAAACTTTTACTGGATTTCCACTTACTTTATCAAATCTCATCTCCACCACACAGGACAAGTTTGCATCTGTTATAGTTTTTGAGAAAATTGTGGTCATTTCATTTATGCGCGAATGTGCTCAGATTGCTATTCTATTGCATTTGGCACATGGTGACGATTATCTCGAGAGTGCAAAGTAGCCAAATGAAACTTTTACTGGATTTCCACTTACTTTATCAAATCTCATCTCCACCACACAGGACAAGTTTGCATCTGTTATAGTTTTTGAGAAAATTGTGGTCATTTCATTTATGCGCGAATGTGCTCAGATTGCTATTCTATTGCATTTGGCACATGGTGACGATTATCTCGAGAGTGCAAAGTAGCCAAATGAAACTTTTACTGGATTTCCACTTACTTTATCAAATCTCATCTCCACCACACAGGACAAGTTTGCATCTGTTATAGTTTTGGAGAAAATTGTGGTCATTTCATTTATGCGCGAATGTGTTCAGATTGCTATTCTATTGCATTTGGCACATGGTGACGATTATCTCGAGAGAGCAAAGTAGCCAAATGAAACTTTTACTGGATTTCCACTTACTTTATCAAATCTCATCTCCACCACACAGGACAAGTTTGCATCTGTTATAGTTTTGGAGAAAATTGTGGTCATTTCATTTATGCGCGAATGTGTTCAGATTGCTATTCTATTGCATTTGGCACATGGTGACGATTATCTCGAGAGTGCAAAGTAGCCAAATGAAACTTTTACTGGATTTCCACTTACTTTATCAAATCTCATCTCCACCACACAGGACAAGGTTGCATCTGTTATAGTTTTTGAGAAAATTGTGGTCATTTCATTTATGCGCGAATGTGCTCAGATTGCTATTCTATTGCATTTGGCACATGGTGACGATTATCTCGAGAGTGCAAAGTAGCCAAATGAAACTTTTACTGGATTTCCACTTACTTTATCAAATCTCATCTCCACCACACAGGACAAGTTTGCATCTGTTATAGTTTTGGAGAAAATTGTGGTCATTTCATTTATGCGCGAATGTGTTCAGATTGATATTCTATTGCATTTGGCACATGGTGACGATTATCTCGAGAGTGCAAAGTAGCCAAATGAAACTTTTACTGGATTTCCACTTACTTTATCAAATCTCATCTCCACCACACAGGACAAGTTTGCATCTGTTATAGTTTTGGAGAAAATTGTGGTCATTTCATTTATGCGCGAATGTGTTCAGATTGCTATTCTATTGCATTTGGCACATGGTGACGATTATCTCGAGAGTGCAAAGTAGCCAAATGAAACTTTTACTGGATTTCCACTTACTTTATCAAATCTCATCTCCACCACACAGGACAAGTTTGCATCTGTTATAGTTTTGGAGAAAATTGTGGTCATTTCATTTATGCGCGAATGTGTTCAGATTGATATTCTATTGCATTTGGCACATGGTGACGATTATCTCGAGAGTGCAAAGTAGCCAAATGAAACTTTTACTGGATTTCCACTTACTTTATCAAATCTCATCTCCACCACACAGGACAAGTTTGCATCTGTTATAGTTTTGGAGAAAATTGTGGTAATTTCATTTATGCGCGAATGTGTTCAGATTGCTATTCTATTGCATTTGGCACATGGTGACGATTATCTCGAGAGTGCAAAGTAGCCAAATGAAACTTTTACTGGATTTCCACTTACTTTATCAAATCTCATCTCCACCACACAGGACAAGTTTGCATCTGTTATAGTTTTGGAGAAAATTGTGGTCATTTCATTTATGCGCGAATGTGTTCAGATTGATATTCTATTGCATTTGGCACATGGTGACGATTATCTCGAGAGTGCAAAGTAGCCAAATGAAACTTTTACTGGATTTCCACTTACTTTATCAAATCTCATCTCCACCACACAGGACAAGTTTGCATCTGTTATAGTTTTGGAGAAAATTGTGGTCATTTCATTTATGCGCGAATGTGTTCAGATTGCTATTCTATTGCATTTGGCACATGGTGACGATTATCTCGAGAGTGCAAAGTAGCCAAATGAAACTTTTACTGGATTTCCACTTACTTTATCAAATCTCATCTCCACCACACAGGACAAGTTTGCATCTGTTATAGTTTTGGAGAAAATTGTGGTCATTTCATTTATGCGCGAATGTGTTCAGATTGATATTCTATTGCATTTGGCACATCGTGACGATTATCTCGAGAGTGCAAAGTAGCCAAATGAAACTTTTACTGGATTTCCACTTACTTTATCAAATCTCATCTCCACCACACAGGACAAGTTTGCATCTGTTATAGTTTTGGAGAAAATTGTGGTCATTTCATTTATGCGCGAATGTGTTCAGATTGCTATTCTATTGCATTTGGCACATGGTGACGATTATCTCGAGAGTGCAAAGTAGCCAAATGAAACTTTTACTGGATTTCCACTTACTTTATCAAATCTCATCTCCACCACACAGGACAAGTTTGCATCTGTTATAGTTTTGGAGAAAATTGTGGTCATTTCATTTATGCGCGAATGTGTTCAGATTGATATTCTATTGCATTTGGCACATGGTGACGATTATCTCGAGAGTGCAAAGTAGCCAAATGAAACTTTTACTGGATTTCCACTTACTTTATCAAATCTCATCTCCACCACACAGGACAAGTTTGCATCTGTTATAGTTTTGGAGAAAATTGTGGTCATTTCATTTATGCGCGAATGTGTTCAGATTGATATTCTATTGCATTTGGCACATGGTGACGATTATCTCGAGAGTGCAAAGTAGCCAAATGAAACTTTTACTGGATTTCCACTTACTTTATCAAATCTCATCTCCACCACACAGGACAAGTTTGCATCTGTTATAGTTTTGGAGAAAATTGTGGTCATTTCATTTATGCGCGAATGTGTTCAGATTGATATTCTATTGCATTTGGCACATGGTGACGATTATCTCGAGAGTGCAAAGTAGCCAAATGAAACTTTTACTGGATTTCCACTTACTTTATCAAATCTCATCTCCACCACACAGGACAAGTTTGCATCTGTTATAGTTTTGGAGAAAATTGTGGTCATTTCATTTATGCGCGAATGTGTTCAGATTGCTATTCTATTGCATTTGGCACATGGTGACGATTATCTCGAGAGTGCAAAGTAGCCAAATGAAACTTTTACTGGATTTCCACTTACTTTATCAAATCTCATCTCCACCACACAGGACAAGTTTGCATCTGTTATAGTTTTGGAGAAAATTGTGGTCATTTCATTTATGCGCGAATGTGTTCAGATTGCTATTCTATTGCATTTGGCACATGGTGACGATTATCTCGAGAGTGCAAAGTAGCCAAATGAAACTTTTACTGGATTTCCACTTACTTTATCAAATCTCATCTCCACCACACAGGACAAGGTTGCATCTGTTATAGTTTTTGAGAAAATTGTGGTCATTTCATTTATGCGCGAATGTGCTCAGATTGCTATTCTATTGCATTTGGCACATGGTGACGATTATCTCGAGAGTGCAAAGTAGCCAAATGAAACTTTTACTGGATTTCCACTTACTTTATCAAATCTCATCTCCACCACACAGGACAAGTTTGCATCTGTTATAGTTTTGGAGAAAATTGTGGTCATTTCATTTATGCGCGAATGTGTTCAGATTGATATTCTATTGCATTTGGCACATGGTGACGATTATCTCGAGAGTGCAAAGTAGCCAAATGAAACTTTTACTGGATTTCCACTTACTTTATCAAATCTCATCTCCACCACACAGGACAAGTTTGCATCTGTTATAGTTTTGGAGAAAATTGTGGTCATTTCATTTATGCGCGAATGTGTTCAGATTGCTATTCTATTGCATTTGGCACATGGTGACGATTATCTCGAGAGTGCAAAGTAGCCAAATGAAACTTTTACTGGATTTCCACTTACTTTATCAAATCTCATCTCCACCACACAGGACAAGTTTGCATCTGTTATAGTTTTGGAGAAAATTGTGGTCATTTCATTTATGCGCGAATGTGTTCAGATTGATATTCTATTGCATTTGGCACATGGTGACGATTATCTCGAGAGTGCAAAGTAGCCAAATGAAACTTTTACTGGATTTCCACTTACTTTATCAAATCTCATCTCCACCACACAGGACAAGTTTGCATCTGTTATAGTTTTGGAGAAAATTGTGGTCATTTCATTTATGCGCGAATGTGTTCAGATTGCTATTCTATTGCATTTGGCACATGGTGACGATTATCTCGAGAGTGCAAAGTAGCCAAATGAAACTTTTACTGGATTTCCACTTACTTTATCAAATCTCATCTCCACCACACAGGACAAGTTTGCATCTGTTATAGTTTTGGAGAAAATTGTGGTCATTTCATTTATGCGCGAATGTGTTCAGATTGATATTCTATTGCATTTGGCACATGGTGACGATTATCTCGAGAGTGCAAAGTAGCCAAATGAAACTTTTACTGGATTTCCACTTACTTTATCAAATCTCATCTCCACCACACAGGACAAGTTTGCATCTGTTATAGTTTTGGAGAAAATTGTGGTCATTTCATTTATGCGCGAATGTGTTCAGATTGCTATTCTATTGCATTTGGCACATGGTGACGATTATCTCGAGAGTGCAAAGTAGCCAAATGAAACTTTTACTGGATTTCCACTTACTTTATCAAATCTCATCTCCACCACACAGGACAAGTTTGCATCTGTTATAGTTTTGGAGAAAATTGTGGTCATTTCATTTATGCGCGAATGTGTTCAGATTGCTATTCTATTGCATTTGGCACATGGTGACGATTATCTCGAGAGTGCAAAGTAGCCAAATGAAACTTTTACTGGATTTCCACTTACTTTATCAAATCTCATCTCCACCACACAGGACAAGTTTGCATCTGTTATAGTTTTGGAGAAAATTGTGGTCATTTCATTTATGCGCGAATGTGTTCAGATTGCTATTCTATTGCATTTGCACATGGTGACGATTATCTCGAGAGTGCAAAGTAGCCAAATGAAACTTTTACTGGATTTCCACTTACTTTATCAAATCTCATCTCCACCACACAGGACAAGTTTGCATCTGTTATAGTTTTGGAGAAAATTGTGGTCATTTCATTTATGCGCGAATGTGTTCAGATTGATATTCTATTGCATTTGGCACATGGTGACGATTATCTCGAGAGTGCAAAGTAGCCAAATGAAACTTTTACTGGATTTCCACTTACTTTATCAAATCTCATCTCCACCACACAGGACAAGTTTGCATCTGTTATAGTTTTGGAGAAAATTGTGGTCATTTCATTTATGCGCGAATGTGTTCAGATTGATATTCTATTGCATTTGGCACATGGTGACGATTATCTCGAGAGTGCAAAGTAGCCAAATGAAACTTTTACTGGATTTCCACTTACTTTATCAAATCTCATCTCCACCACACAGGACAAGTTTGCATCTGTTATAGTTTTGGAGAAAATTGTGGTCATTTCATTTATGCGCGAATGTGTTCAGATTGATATTCTATTGCATTTGGCACATGGTGACGATTATCTCGAGAGTGCAAAGTAGCCAAATGAAACTTTTACTGGATTTCCACTTACTTTATCAAATCTCATCTCCACCACACAGGACAAGTTTGCATCTGTTATAGTTTTGGAGAAAATTGTGGTCATTTCATTTATGCGCGAATGTGTTCAGATTGCTATTCTATTGCATTTGGCACATGGTGACGATTATCTCGAGAGTGCAAAGTAGCCAAATGAAACTTTTACTGGATTTCCACTTACTTTATCAAATCTCATCTCCACCACACAGGACAAGTTTGCATCTGTTATAGTTTTGGAGAAAATTGTGGTCATTTCATTTATGCGCGAATGTGTTCAGATTGCTATTCTATTGCATTTGGCACATGGTGACGATTATCTCGAGAGTGCAAAGTAGCCAAATGAAACTTTTACTGGATTTCCACTTACTTTATCAAATCTCATCTCCACCACACAGGACAAGTTTGCATCTGTTATAGTTTTTGAGAAAATTGTGGTCATTTCATTTATGCGCGAATGTGCTTCAGATTGCTATTCTATTGCATTTGGCACATGGTGACGATTATCTCGAGAGTGCAAAGTAGCCAAATGAAACTTTTACTGGATTTCCACTTACTTTATCAAATCTCATCTCCACCACACAGGACAAGTTTGCATCTGTTATAGTTTTTGAGAAAATTGTGGTCATTTCATTTATGCGCGAATGTGCTCAGATTGCTATTCTATTGCATTTGGCACATGGTGACGATTATCTCGAGAGTGCAAAGTAGCCAAATGAAACTTTTACTGGATTTCCACTTACTTTATCAAATCTCATCTCCACCACACAGGACAAGTTTGCATCTGTTATAGTTTTTGAGAAAATTGTGGTCATTTCATTTATGCGCGAATGTGCTCAGATTGCTATTCTATTGCATTTGGCACATGGTGACGATTATCTCGAGAGTGCAAAGTAGCCAAATGAAACTTTTACTGGATTTCCACTTACTTTATCAAATCTCATCTCCACCACACAGGACAAGTTTGCATCTGTTATAGTTTTGAGAAAATTGTGGTCATTTCATTTATGCGCGAATGTGCTCAGATTGCTATTCTATTGCATTTGGCACATGGTGACGATTATCTCGAGAGTGCAAAGTAGCCAAATGAAACTTTTACTGGATTTCCACTTACTTTATCAAATCTCATCTCCACCACACAGGACAAGTTTGCATCTGTTATAGTTTTGGAGAAAATTGTGGTCATTTCATTTATGCGCGAATGTGTTCAGATTGCTATTCTATTGCATTTGGCACATGGTGACGATTATCTCGAGAGTGCAAAGTAGCCAAATGAAACTTTTACTGGATTTCCACTTACTTTATCAAATCTCATCTCCACCACACAGGACAAGTTTGCATCTGTTATAGTTTTGGAGAAAATTGTGGTCATTTCATTTATGCGCGAATGTGTTCAGATTGCTATTCTATTGCATTTGGCACATGGTGACGATTATCTCGAGAGTGCAAAGTAGCCAAATGAAACTTTTACTGGATTTCCACTTACTTTATCAAATCTCATCTCCACCACACAGGACAAGTTTGCATCTGTTATAGTTTTGGAGAAAATTGTGGTCATTTCATTTATGCGCGAATGTGTTCAGATTGCTATTCTATTGCATTTGGCACATGGTGACGATTATCTCGAGAGTGCAAAGTAGCCAAATGAAACTTTTACTGGATTTCCACTTACTTTATCAAATCTCATCTCCACCACACAGGACAAGTTTGCATCTGTTATAGTTTTGGAGAAAATTGTGGTCATTTCATTTATGCGCGAATGTGTTCAGATTGCTATTCTATTGCATTTGGCACATGGTGACGATTATCTCGAGAGTGCAAAGTAGCCAAATGAAACTTTTACTGGATTTCCACTTACTTTATCAAATCTCATCTCCACCACACAGGACAAGTTTGCATCTGTTATAGTTTTGGAGAAAATTGTGGTCATTTCATTTATGCGCGAATGTGTTCAGATTGATATTCTATTGCATTTGGCACATGGTGACGATTATCTCGAGAGTGCAAAGTAGCCAAATGAAACTTTTACTGGATTTCCACTTACTTTATCAAATCTCATCTCCACCACACAGGACAAGTTTGCATCTGTTATAGTTTTGGAGAAAATTGTGGTCATTTCATTTATGCGCGAATGTGTTCAGATTGCTATTCTATTGCATTTGGCACATGGTGACGATTATCTCGAGAGTGCAAAGTAGCCAAATGAAACTTTTACTGGATTTCCACTTACTTTATCAAATCTCATCTCCACCACACAGGACAAGTTTGCATCTGTTATAGTTTTGGAGAAAATTGTGGTCATTTCATTTATGCGCGAATGTGTTCAGATTGATATTCTATTGCATTTGGCACATGGTGACGATTATCTCGAGAGTGCAAAGTAGCCAAATGAAACTTTTACTGGATTTCCACTTACTTTATCAAATCTCATCTCCACCACACAGGACAAGTTTGCATCTGTTATAGTTTTGGAGAAAATTGTGGTCATTTCATTTATGCGCGAATGTGTTCAGATTGCTATTCTATTGCATTTGGCACATGGTGACGATTATCTCGAGAGTGCAAAGTAGCCAAATGAAACTTTTACTGGATTTCCACTTACTTTATCAAATCTCATCTCCACCACACAGGACAAGTTTGCATCTGTTATAGTTTTGGAGAAAATTGTGGTCATTTCATTTATGCGCGAATGTGTTCAGATTGATATTCTATTGCATTTGGCACATGGTGACGATTATCTCGAGAGTGCAAAGTAGCCAAATGAAACTTTTACTGGATTTCCACTTACTTTATCAAATCTCATCTCCACCACACAGGACAAGTTTGCATCTGTTATAGTTTTGGAGAAAATTGTGGTCATTTCATTTATGCGCGAATGTGTTCAGATTGCTATTCTATTGCATTTGGCACATGGTGACGATTATCTCGAGAGTGCAAAGTAGCCAAATGAAACTTTTACTGGATTTCCACTTACTTTATCAAATCTCATCTCCACCACACAGGACAAGTTTGCATCTGTTATAGTTTTGGAGAAAATTGTGGTCATTTCATTTATGCGCGAATGTGTTCAGATTGATATTCTATTGCATTTGGCACATGGTGACGATTATCTCGAGAGTGCAAAGTAGCCAAATGAAACTTTTACTGGATTTCCACTTACTTTATCAAATCTCATCTCCACCACACAGGACAAGTTTGCATCTGTTATAGTTTTGGAGAAAATTGTGGTCATTTCATTTATGCGCGAATGTGTTCAGATTGATATTCTATTGCATTTGGCACATGGTGACGATTATCTCGAGAGTGCAAAGTAGCCAAATGAAACTTTTACTGGATTTCCACTTACTTTATCAAATCTCATCTCCACCACACAGGACAAGTTTGCATCTGTTATAGTTTTGGAGAAAATTGTGGTCATTTCATTTATGCGCGAATGTGTTCAGATTGATATTCTATTGCATTTGGCACATGGTGACGATTATCTCGAG